>NC_041387.1:1168842-1220288 GCF_002162155.2 Triticum dicoccoides | reverse complement strand
CAAGGGAAAACCGCCAACGTAGAAGTTTACAGAACGCAAAGAAACCGAGAAAAGAAAATGAGGAAATTTGAGGGAAATAGCAAAATAACTAACAGTTAGATGAAATCACAAGTATCCATGGTTTGAGGGTAGATTGGTCGTCACCCCTGGCCGCCTCGGTCACGAGAGTAGGGAAGGGGAAAGAAAACAATTGGTCTGTCGATAGTGCCAAAATCATATTGATTGTTTTTAATATTTCTACAAGGGACTGCCTGAAAATATAATTGTGACTTCAAATTCATGCCTAGGAGGAGTTGAACCTAGACGCTAAAATTATAGAGTCTTTCCCCCCACTAAAGTGAGCTATGTTCTCTACCCGCAAAAAAACATTGACTCTCACTTCTTAAAACCATCAAGCTCTAGTATTTGTTCCTACATAAAAAAATCACTAGAAAAGTGAGGTAAATAAAAAATACATATATGAAAACAAAAGGCTGAAGTTTTTCTATTTTCTAAAAAATAAACTAGCTAAAGAAAACATGGGGGAAATAGAATAAAATATGGGAAAACTACGAAAGTACTAGTACTTTACGAAACACAAAGAAACCTAGAAAAGAAAATGAGAAAAAAAAATGAGGGGGTGGTCGGGGGATAGAGAAGTAACTAATACAACAACAACAACAACAAAGCCTTTAGTCCCAAACAAGTTGGGGTAGGCTAGAGATGAAACCCGTAAGATCTCGCAACCAACTCATGGCTCTGGCACATGGATAACAAGCTTCCACGCACCCCTGTCCATAGCTCGCTCTTTGTCGATACTCCAATCCTTCAGGTCTCTTTTAACGGACTTCTCCCATGTCAAATTCGGTCGACCCCGCCCTCTCTTGACATTCTCCGCACGCTTTAGCCGTCCGCTATGCACTGGAGCTTCTGGAGGCATGCACTGAATATGCCCAAACCATCTCAGACGATGTTGGACAAGCTTCTCCTCAATTGGTGCTACCCCAACTTTATCTCGTATATCATCATTCCGGACTCGATCCTTCCTCGTGTGGCCACACATCCATCTCAACATACGCATCTCCGCCACACCTAACTGTTGAACATGTCGCCTTTTAGTCGGCCAACACTCTGCGCCATACAACATTGCGGGTCGAACCGCCGTCCTGTAGAACTTGCCTTTTAACTTTTGTGGCACTCTCTTGTCACAGAGAATGCCAGAAGCTTGGCGCCACTTCATCCATCCGGCTTTGATTCGATGGTTCACATCTTCATCAATACCCCCATCCTCCTGCAACATTGACCCCAAATACCGAAAGGTGTCCTTCTGAGGTACCACCTGGCCATCAAGGCTAACCTCCTCCTCCTCACACCTAGTAGTACTGAAACCGCACATCATGTACTCGGTTTTAGTTCTACTAAGCCTAAACCCTTTCGATTCCAAGGTTTGTCTCCATAACTCTTACTTCCTATTTACCCCCGTCCGACTATCGTCAACTAGCACCACATCATCCGCAAAGAGCATACACCATGGGATATCTCCTTGTATATCCCTTGTGACCTCATCCATCACCAATGCAAAAAGATAAGGGCTCAAGGCTGACCCCTGATGCAGTCCTATCTTAATCGGGAAGTCACCGGTGTCGACATCACTTGTTCGAACACTTGTCACAGCATTATCGTACATGTCCTTGATGAGGGTAATGTACTTTGCTGGAACTTTGTGTTTCTCCAAGGCCCACCACATGACATTTCGCGGTATCTTATCATAGGCCTTCTCCAAGTCAATGAACACCATATGCAAGTCCTTCCTTTGCTCCCTATATCTCTCCATAAGTTGTCGTACCAAGAAAATGGCTTCCATGGTCGACCTCCCAGGCATGAAACCAAACTAATTTTTGGTCACGCTTGTCATTCTTCTTAAGCGGTGCTCAATGACTCTCTCCCATAGCTTCATTGTATGGCTCATCAGCTTAATTCCACGGTAATTAGTACAACTCTGAACATCCCCCTTGTTCTTGAAGATTGGTACTAATATACTCCGTCTCCATTCTTCTGGCATCTTGTTTGCCCGAAAAATGAGGTTGAAAAGCTTGGTTAGCCATACTATCGCAATGTCCCCGAGACCTTTCCACACCTCAATGGGGATACAATCAGGGCCCATCGCCTTGCCTCCTTTCATCCTTTTTAAAGCCTCCTTCACCTCAGACTCCTGGATGCGCCGCACAAAACGCATGCTGGTCTCATCAAAGGAGTCGTCCAGTTCAATGGTAGAACTCTCATTCTCCCCATTGAACAGCTTGTCAAAGTACTCCCGCCATCTATGCTTAATCTCCTCGTCCTTCACCAAGAGTTGGCCTGCTCCCTCCTTGATGCATTTGACTTGGCCAATATCCCTCGTCTTCCTCTCCCGGATCTTAGCCATCTTATAGATGTCCCTTTCACCTTCCTTCGTGCCTAACCGTTGGTAGAGGTCCTCATATGCCCGACCCCTTGCTTCACCAACAGCTCGCTTTGCGGCCTTCTTCGCCATCTTGTACTTCTCTATGTTGTCTGCACTCCTATCCAGGTATAGGCGTCTGAAGCAACCTTTCTTCTCTTTAATCGCCTTCTGGACATCATCATTCCACCACCAGGTATCCTTGTCTTCGCTTCTCCTTCCCCTGGACACTCCAAACTCCTCCGAGGCCACCTTACGAATGCAAGTCGCCATCTTCATCCACACATTGTCCGCATCCCCTCCTTCCTCCCAAGGGCCCTCCTTAATTACCCTCTCCTTGAACACCTGAGCTACCTCCCCCTTGAGCTTCCACCACTTCGTTCTAGCGACTTTGGCACGCTTATCCCGCTGGACACGAATCCGAAAGCGGAAGTCAGCAACCACCAGCTTATGCTGGGGTACAACACTCTCTCCAGGTATCACCTTACAGTCTAGGCACGCACGCCTATCTTCTCTTCTCGAGAGGATGAAATCAATCTGGCTAGAGTGTTGGCCACTACTAAAAGTCACCAGATGTGATTCTCTCTTTCTAAAGAGGGTGTTAGCTACAATCATGTTGTAAGCTAGAGCAAAGCTTAAGACATCTTCTCCTTCTTGATTCCTGATGCCATAGCCAAAGCCCCCATGCGCCCCTTCAAAACCTGTGTTAGATGTGCCCACGTGGCCATTGAGGTCTCCTCCTATGAAGAGCTTTTCACCAATCGGTACACTCCTAACCATGTCTTCCAAGCCTTCCCAGAACTCCCTCTTGGTGTTCTCATTGTGGCCTACTTGCGGGGCATACGCGCTGATAACATTGAGAACCAAGTCCTCAACTACCAGCTTGACCAGGATAATCCGGTCCCCACGTCTCTTGACGTCTACCACTCCATACTTGAGGCTCTTGTTGATCAAGATGCCTACGCCATTTCTATTTGCAGCCGTCCCCGTGTACCACAGCTTGAAGCCGGTATCCTCCACCTCCTTCGCCTTCTGTCCTCTCCATTTGGTTTCTTGGACGCAAAGGATATCAACACCTCTCCTCACCGCTGCATCAACTAGCTCCCGAAGCTTCCCTGTCAGAGACCCTACGTTCCAGCTACCTAAGCGAATCCTCCTAGGCTCGGCTAGCTTCCTTACCCTTCGCACTCGTCGAGTCAAATGCGAAGACCCTTGCTCATTTTCCACTACATCCGGGCGCCGATGTAGCGCGCCACTAAGGATGCGACGACCCGATCCTCGCTCACTTGCCACCGTATCCGGATCAAGATACGGCGCGCCACTTGAGGGGTGACGGCCCGACCCTTGCCCATTTTCCACCACACCCGGGTTCCGATGTGGCGCGTCGCTGAGAGGGTTACGTCCCAACGAAAATCTTTTGGGTTTCATCTCCATAAGAGTGGCTGAGTTTTTACGTTGGCTCGTCAAGCCTATCACAACCCTCCTCCTTTACCCGGGCTTGGGACCGGCTATGTTGAGACAACATAGGCGGAGTTATAGAAAAGTAACTAATAATTAGGTGAAATCACGAGTATCCATGGTTAATTTTCTTGAATACATTTTATTGTTTTCCATGGTTTTCTTGAATTTTTCCGCCAAGATCCAAAATTTCTAGAGTATTATAATTGTTGTGCATTTGGCATTCCTGTCATCTTCAGTAATTTTACTACAGTAGAATATTTATATAACTGCTTAACTTGTAGATATTCATTTGTATGTTTTATTGATATTTTTGTTATCATTTTGCTGCGCTTGAAATAGTGCCGTGTCACCATGAGAAAACAACTTTATGTGGAGTTATAGGACAAATTTAGACGGTTTTGACACCCAAAGGAACAATGGTTTTTTGGTATGACTGTTGAGATGTGCTTGGAAGCCCATGTGACAAAGTAGGCCTTCAAGCTTGGAAGCCCATAAGATAGGCCCATACTACCACACTGGTGCTCGGTTGAACGATTTTTCTCGAATACGTCGGTTGAACGATTGAATCCCGTTCCCGTCCCGGCGATCGCCGGCGTCCGAGCCTTAGATGTGGCCGACCCGTTGATTGGAGACGAAATGCCTCCCTCGCCTGGCAGCACTATGAAAATGCAACCCGGCCACCGTGCAGGTCAGGTCAGCCTGCCTCTACCTATCTCTGACTCCAAGTATCACCCACCATGAACTCAACCTGTTCGATGAAATGCCTCCTCCTAATCCACGAAAACCATGGCCGCCATTTCGCCAAGTAGGGCTTGCATACCACATCTCCTAATTAATTCCATTATTATGACATGAGACTTTCCCAGCTGGTGAACCCCCAGTCGGTGGGCAGTTTGGCGCATGTGTCAGTACGTAGTTATTTAGTTGATTTCCACCGAATCGGATCTTAACTTCCATTACACGTATTGTTTCAGTTGATGGTTAGTGGAAAACATTTGTCACTTCACCCTGCTTGATTCAGCATTCTAGTACAGGCTGCTCATGGAACATTCTAGCTACAATGGTCGTCCACGGTTTAGAATTGGACCGAAAGAGGACTGCTGGTAGTTTTGCAGTTACCAAGCACATGCTGTGACACCTAGTTGATATATGCAAAGGCAACCAACTAGAGGCCCTCAGCATCATAATACCCACTCTCTTGCAGATATTCTTGCATATCAACGGGGAACATGGTGCTACTGTGGATACTGTCATCATTAAACGACGCCGGATAGTCGGTTGCGTATACATGTGAACTGTTGTAATCCTGAGAATACTGCATGGAAGTGCAGGAGGTCATGGCGTCATTTCCGAAGTATCTCTCTCTTTCAATCTTGACTGAATGTCCTGGCTGTGGCATCCTAGCTTCCCCTTTCTGATAAGCCATAGCCTTGGCCTTAATACTGTCTTCTTCAGGGCTTGACACGGAACAAGTATTTGTGCGCCCTTGTACTGGTTCCTGAGCTTTGAGCGACTCCAATTGTGCTTGCAGATTTACAACCTAGGTGAATTTGCATGCCATCAGTTTTGCTAATATATTATTAATTACTGTCCATGCAATTAGCAGTTCACCAAATGAACATTCAGAAAGTAGCAGAACTCACTAACCTGTTGCTGCAGAGCGAATATGTGCGCGACGCAACCATATACCGGATCATGTAGCCTGGCCTGTGCCTCGTAGGAGATGGTGGCCGCGGCCTCGCGGCGGTCGGTCGCCGGGAGGCTCATGAGAAGCTTTGAGGCATTGCTTGCACCAAAGACCTTATGAATTGCGGCAAAATGGGCAGCCCCTTGCTCATGGCAGAAGTGCGGGGCGAAGGCACACCCGTTCACGCACCTCCTCCGAAGGAACTTGCATGCGCCACATGGAGAGGAAAACCCTGTCATTGCTCCTGGTGCCTGATCGATGCTGGTGGTGTATTCTTGTTCCTTGCAGCTTGTGGAGTGAATCATCGATCCTCCCCATTTATAAAGGCTACTCTAGCACTAGCAGTGGGGTACATGCTGGGGTTAGCTTGGTTTGTTGAATAATTAATCTGACATGGTCTCCCTAATGGCCTGCGCAGATTCCATTATCCAAAAGCTTGGTTCCCAGTTCTATACCAATTTGACATTCTTTTCAGAAGGACTAAAGCGGCACTGGAAGTAACAATAGCCCAACCCATTTGTGTTTGCTTGAGAGATCTTATTTTACTACTGGTTGTTGGATGAGTTTATGAATTGTTTGACTTTTCCTTTCTTTTTAACAGGGAACAAAATGTCATAACTTCAGGAATCAATCAATAAATTGAAAGGCAGTGAGCAAAAGGTTGAACCTGGGCAAAGCTGGTAGAATGAACCAAAGAAAAACAGGGTAACTTTTCCTGTGTTTTTCTGCTTGATACTTTAGTAACTGTAATGGAGGTCATTTAGCTAGGGGGCTGTCTGAGTGTTGATTTCATCATTTTTGTGCATATCAAGCGTGTGCCTTTCCTTCTTTGTCATTATTGATTTGTTGGTGAACCTGTTATGCCTTGATATGTATTTCCCCTGCATCTGTTTCTGCCACACAAAAAAACCGTAGGTGGTGCTGTTCACAACAGGAAAAGATGTGGTATTACTTAATATATTCTCCCTCCGGCCTACAATATAAGATCGTTTTGCAAGCTGTTTTAGCTTGCAAAACGATCTTATATTATGGGATGGAGGGAGTAGAAATCAAATTGAACTGCAAAAACGTCTTATATTTTGATATAGAGGAGTACTATTTAGTTGCTCACGTTAGGCAAGTTTCATTATTTTTGGTTCTTCTTGAATAGTTATAACTTAAAATAGAACTTTAAAAACAGTTGGTCACCCAAGTGCATCTTTGCTTCTAAAAAGAATTAGTTAATGGAGAGTTAATATGCGTTAGCTCTTCTGCAATTGGTCATCTTCCCAGGCTGTTATGCATACTTGTTTGCCGCATAACCACCATACTGCACTTTGTTCGACACATAGAAGACATATGCAGCTGTGTTCAGTTTATTTCAAAAATTAATGCTAGTATTTAAAAAGTAGAATTAGCATATAACCACAAAGGTGTTGCTTTCCAGAGTATATATAGAAAGGAAAAGCTGAAAGGGAGTAAAGTAGAACTAATGATGATGCGATGTTCTTAATGTCATTTCTCCCTTTTGACTCTGTATTGTTGGACTGATCTGGTTGCTGTGAGGTAATATTATGTCAAAGAAGTACTAGCAGTGTTGGTTATTTTTGCTAAAGAAGAATGTGATGTTTGATTACAGGACTAAGTTGGTAAATATGCTCGCAGCTGTTTTTTCGGGCACTGGACTGGAAGTTATTACAGTAATTGCTTTGCTGGTATTAAAATGCAAGGAATCACATAAATGTGGGGAAGAAAACCTAGTGAAGTGGGATAGTAGGTTAGGTTGGTACAGAAAAAAAAAGTGGAGGCAGCCTAACAGAGCTCAGCAGCGTGTGATCATTGTAAAGTACAGCAAGTGTTTTATGGTTTGTGTTGCCTTTGTTAATAGTGTCATCCATGCTTATCGTATAGTATATGATTATAGCTTGCTAATGAATGATTAACACACGCTCAGTAGTGCCTTTTCGATAAGGCAAAATGGACTGAATGTGGGAGTCCCAGCTGCTACTGAAGATGGATGCAGGTGTTTTGTTGGTGCAAGTTGTTGGCTCCTGTTGAGTTTCAAGCAGTCTGTCTGTATGTGCAAACCTCTTGCGGCCAGGTGCACACATCCTTGATCTTGAATCCTTGTACATTACATGACTTTGTCAGATGAAGGAAAAAAAAGGCACTTGCATTTCATTCCACTTTACAAAATGTCCGCTTACCACATTTCTCAAAGTTGATGTGTAGGCGAATAATTATTTTTATTTTTATTTAATATTCCCTCTTAGTGATATAAACTCTCTTATATTTCTTTACGGAGGGAGTAATAAATAGTTTTTCATTCATTTTTCTCTCTTAATTTTTTTAAGGTTTCTCTCGTAATTAATCTCTCACTTTTTTACAGGGAAACCATGGGCTCTCTCTCTCTCTCAGTGGAATGGGCTGGGATACTTGACAACAACAAGGTGCGGGCTGAGAAGAAGAAGGGCCGCGGAGCCACCAGATAGGCCCAGGCCCGTTAGAGCCCATGGAGTGGGCGCTCTGAAAACCCTAAACCCTCCCCCTTTTTATCTCCCCCCACCCAGCCGCCGTTTCCCATCCTCTCCTCCGCTCTTCTTCTCCTCCTCCTCCTCGCCAATCAGGGTAGGATTTTGTGCTTCGATTTGTCAAGGTTTCTTTCTTGTGATTCGATTTGGTTTTGGTTTTGTGTCTCGCACATATCGAAGGCTTTCTAGGCGTCATTATCCATAGGCCTCTTGAGCTCAATGTTTGTGCCAAATCAATCTATTTTCTTCATGATCCTCGCCCTGTGACCTCCAGCAGTGCTACCCTGGAGGCCACGCAAGGACCATGAACACATTCTCCAATCAAACAATTCCACAAATTTTTGCCTTCTTTCGCTTGTGGATTCGTTCTTTCTTTGACAAATCTCAAGAATTTTCCTTTTGTTGGTAGATTTGATCTGACCGAGCGTATGTATGTATGTTTGATCCATTGATCCAGTAAAGAAAGCAGCAAGTAGAAAGCCATGGCGGCGGCCAAGAACCCCAAGGTCTTCTTCGACATCCTCATCGGCCAGGCCAAGGCGGGGCGGGTGGTCATGGAGCTCTACGCCGACAAGGTGCCCAGGACGGCGGCCAACTTCCGGCAGCTCTGCACGGGCGAGAAGGGCCTGGGCGCCAGCGGCAAGCCGCTCCACTACAAGGGCTCGGCCTTCCACCGCATCATCCCGGGCTTCATGTGCCAGGGCGGCGACTTCACCCGCGGCAACGGCACCGGCGGCGAGTCGGTCTACGGCGCCAAGTTCGCCGACGAGAACTTCTTGCTCCGCCACACGGGCCCCGGGGTGCTCTCCATGGCCAACGCCGGGCCCGGCACCAACGGCTCCCAGTTCTTCATCTGCACCGCCAAGACGCCCTGGCTCGACGGCAAGCACGTCGTGTTCGGGCAGGTCGTGGACGGGTACGGCGTCGTGGAGAAGATGGAGGCCGTCGGGTCGTCCGGCGGCGCCACCGCCCAGCCCGTCGTCATCGAGGACTGCGGCCAGCTCCCCGACGACCACTGCTGATCTCATGATTCATTCAGCCTTGTTTTTTTTACTTGCTACTACTGAAGCTGAGACGGTTAATATGGATCCGATGGAGTGCTAGTTTGTTTAGGTGTGCGTGCGTGTAATGACTGAATGAATAAATTTACAGATTCAGTTTGATCAATCTGAAAAATTTGTCATGTCTAACCTGCAAGATTCATCCATGCTCTAGCTGCTTGAAGATCTGAATACACTACAGATCGTCCAATGTTACCCAGAAGCATTACAAAATTTGTTGACATGTTGAGTGGTGGCATCAATTGCCTGAGTTAAATGGACTTGGTCTGAATCTTGTTCAGGCTTGTTCATCATTTGCCTGAGAGAAACGTGGGATGATCCATTCTATGCCGTCGAACCAGCATCCCTGTTTCCATGCACGCCCCAAGGATGTAGCTTGCAAGTAGTTTCATTCATATGCTAGAGCTAGCTAAATGAATATATTTCTTTCTGCTGTTCAATTTTGCATGCCAGATTCAGTCGGAGGATGAAGATGAAGAGGTTGAAGCGGGCGACTATGAAGAAGTGTTGTAGTGGAGGCAAGATGCAAGGATATGTATGTCCCTCTGCTGCTGCTTATTCTCTTTTGTGTATTCTTCTTACCCTTTTTTTTTTGGTACCAGAAGTCCATAACATTGTTGTTTTCATGTCCATGGTGAATTGTGTTTTCTAGAGTATTTTCTTTCACAAGAATTGTGATTTTAGTTGATTATAAGGGCCAAAAAGGATCAGAATAGGGCATTATGAATCTGAATTGTCCATCAGAGAGCTTAGCAACCAAGTGATGCTTTTACATATGCACTTAGAATCCAGAAAATGTATTGAACAATCCATTATCCATGGTCCCATGTTTGGCATTTCTTGGATAATGAACAAACAGTTCTGAATTCTGAAGCTGCATTATTATTCAGCTAGACTAGACTGAAAAAAACATTCAGCTGTTAATTAATTATGTAAGCACAACAAAGTTCTTATTTTACATGTAAGCAGCCCCAGCTTCATCCGCTGGACGGTTGGTTGCAGTGAGTTTACATCCAAATCTGGACAGGTGCTAGACTGAAATGGAGGGGTGGTAGGACTAGGGTTCCTACCGGCTCTACTCCGTAGGTTATACGGGCAGAACAGCGGAGGTCGGGGGCGAGCTCCGGCGCGTCGGTGCCGTCGCGAGGGAGGAGAAGGGCGGCGGCGGTTAGGGCAGGAGGCGGCTAGGTTTTCCGGCTCCTCTGGAGCCAAGCAATAGGATAGAAATATTTTTATTGCTTAATTCCAAAAGGAGTCTTACATCCTATATTTATAACCTAGATAACTTGCATAAGAATTAACCTAAGATAACTTGCATAAGAATTAACCTAAAATAACTTGTGGGCTAAGATGCCCGGTGGGCCTAGCTAAACCGGCCATAACACTTCTCCCCGCCTGCACAAACAGCTCGTCCTCGAGCTGTAAGGTGGGGAAGCGCTTGCGGAACTCCTCGAGGCGATCAGCCAGCGTCAAGCACCTTATCGACAGCTGGGGCGGCCAGGTTAGTGGTGACGGCGTCCTCCGGAATGTAGTCTGCAACCTCCAAGTAGAAGAGTCGCGGGCAGTCATGGCCGGGCGTGTAGGGCTAGTCGCAGTTGAAGCACAACCCTTTGCGGTGACGTTCGAGGAGCTCAGCTGGGGTGAGCCGGCGGAACGGGCGTCCCGCGGTCGCGACGAGGGGTGCCGCAGAAGCCTGCGTAGGCCGACCCTGCGCGGAATCCGGCCCGGGTAGCGACCCAGCGGTCCGGAACGGTGATTCCTGCTGGATGGCCACCGCGCGGCGCTCGAACGCGCGGGCGTAGTACATGGCTGACTGGAGATCCTGGGGTCCCTGAAGCTCAACGTCCACGCGGATGTGATCCGGAAGGCCACCAACAAAGAGGTCGGCCCGCTGCCGCGCCGTCACACCCGACGCATGGCATGCCAGGGCCTGGAAACGGTCGGCGTAGTCCTGCACCGTGGAGGTGAAGGGAAGGCGGCCGAGCTCCGCCAGGCGGCTCCCGCGAACCGGGGGCCCAAAGCGGAGGAGGCAGAGCTCGCAGAAGCGCTCCCAAGGAGGCATGGCGCCCTCGTCCTGCTCGAGAGCGTAGTACCATGTCTGCGCGGAGCCGCGGAGGTGATAAGAGGCGAGCCAGGTATGGTCCGAGGCGAGGGTGTGCTGCCCGCGAAAGAACTGGTCGCACTGGTTGAGCCAGTTGAGGGGGTCCTCCGTGCCGTCATACGTGGCGAAGTCGAGCTTGGCAAACCGGGGCGGCTGCTGGTGTGGCGCGCCATGGCCCACTGCCTCGGCAGTGCGGAGGGCTGATGACGGTGCCCGGCCCATGGTGGGATGGCCGGCGTAGTTCCCCGTGGCGCCCGACGCCTCGGGCTGCAACTGGGAACCCGACGGCGGCCGGGCCTCCATGTAAGCCGGTGGAGGGGACGTCCCGTGGAGCCAGCCTGGAAGCGGAGACGATGATGACGGAAAGCGGACCTCCTGGATCGGGAGTTCGCTCGATGAGGACCGACCCAGGCTAGGGCTGGGCGGGGGCAGTGGTGGCACCTGCACGGTGGCCGCAGGGAGGGACGGCGCAGCTGGGGACGGCACGGTCCAGGCCGGCCACTACGGGCCCTGGACAGCGGGTGGCGGCGCGGGTGGCGCCGCGAGTGTCGGTGTCGGCCACTGGGGCACGGACGGGGTGGCCCAGGTCGGCCACTGTGGGCCCTGGGCGGCGGCTGGCGGCGCGGGTGGCGCCGCGAGTGTCGGCGTCAACCATTGTGGCCAAGGCGGCGTCGAGGCCGCCGGTGAGGGGAGCGCCGGATAGCCTCCTGTGATGGCCGCAGGTACGGAGTACCACGGCAACGCCTGCTGGCCCGCGGCCACGGCCGGATGGAGCGGCGGGGGCGGCCCGTACGGGCTCGCCAAGTAGAGGCGGATGTCCTGAATCGCGATGACCAAGTCGTTGAGCATGCAGGCCATGGCCTCCGGCGTAAACTGCTGCGGCACGGGGGGAGGCGACGACGGCGGTTGTTGGATGGGGGGTTGCGGCTGGCCCTGGCCCGGTGTGGTGCCGGGTGCGGGGGCGATCGGCGCTGGCAGCGAAGCCGTGGCGCCCGGTGATGAAGCGGCGGTGGTGGTGGAGGCGGCGGGCAGCGGCGGCGGCGGTGGTGGCGGGTTTGGAGGCGGTGAAGACATGGTCGAAACCCGGGTACCTGAGACCAAACTGGTAGGACTAGGGATCCTACCGGCTCTACTCCGTAGGTTATACGGGCAGAACGGCGGAGGTCGGGGGCGAGCTCACGAGCTCCGGCGCGTCGGTGCCGTCACGACTCACGAGGGAGGAGAAGGGCGGCGGCGGTTAGGGAAGGAGGCGGCTAGGGTTTCCGGCTCCTCTGGAGCCGGGCAATAGGATAGAAATATCTTTATTGCTTAATTCCAAAAAGAGTCTTACATCCTATATTTATAACCTAGATAACTTGCATAAGAATTAACCTAAGATAACTTGCATAAGAATTAACCTAAGATAACTTGTGGGCTAAGATGCCCAGTGGGCCTAGCTAAACCGGCCATAACAAGGGGTCCCTACCTGATTATGTATCCTTATCTTAGTAGCTGCTTGGAGATCATCCAATCTTCTTCTTTTTTTTTTGATTTTTCACTGGGGGGAGATTTCCCCACCTGAATTGTATTCATTTGCCTATAAGACTTTGCAGCCTATCGCAGGATAGGTTCAAGTGAACCGGAATTACAGGGGCACAGAGAAAAAGAGAAAAGCAAAAAAAAAACACTCCACGCCACAACACACATACATGGGGTACAGGGAGGGAGACACAACAAAGAGCACCATAGGATGGAGGCGAACGGCATCGGCGAGCCAAGACCAAACCACGACACTGCACCGTCGACGCAATCACAAGGCTTCACACATCTGAGACTGCACAATGCCATGACACCACCTGTGTCACGATGCACATTTGAAGGGACACGAGGATCCGAGACGACGCCACGGCACCTATGTGCCATCAGCGTAGTCGAAGGGCATCGCCAAGCAGACCAAACCATGACACTGCACCGTCGACGCAATCGAAAGGCTCCGCACAACCCAGACTGCACAGCGCCATGACACCACCTGTGTCGGGGGTACATTCGAAAGGTTGCACGAGGCCGAGACGACGCCACGGCACCTATGTGCCACTGGCGTAGCTGCAGGGCACCGCCTAGCAGAGACACACCAAGAGAGCACTTGACCACGACACACACAACCGTCGGCCCCAGACTGGCTACACCACCACCACCGACCACCAACCTCAAACCAGCCAAGCACCACCCCAACCCTCAGGCAAGCAGCTTTGAGCAGCGTCTCCGAACACAGGCGCCACCAAGGTGGTAACGACGTTGAGGACACCGCTGTTGTCTGATCCAGGAGCTGGATCTAAGGCTTTCGCCCGGAGAACAAACAGAGTGAGCACCTCCAAGGAGGGATCCGACACAACAATGCGTCGCTGCCGCTGGTGCCGACAGAGGCGACACAGAGCTTTCGCCCATAGCCATCATCCTCACCACCCTTCTGCTGAGCCGCGGCACTGCTGAGACCGGATCCACCACCGCACAGGGGCAACAACCTTGAGTGGCGACAGAGACCGAGCGCTCGCCAGTCGAACCACTAGACCACCGAATCAACAGGAGGTGGAACTGAGCAAGGCAGCGACAGGGGGTGCAAAAGATCCGTCAAAGGTCGAAAGCAGAGGAGGAAACCTTGTCGCCCCTGACCTGGATCTGGCCGGGAAGAGAGGAAGTGGCAAGCCAGTGGCCTGGCCCCACGCCCCATGCCGCCCGTGCGGCCGCAGACGGCGCGACCACCACACCGGCGCAAGGGACTGAAGCCTCCGACGCCCACAGCCGCCCGCTGGCCTAGATCCAGCGTGCCGTCCAGATCCGTAGCAGAGAGAAACGCACGCGCGCCACCCCCAGGCGCCGGCGAGCAGGCCTCGCGACACCTCGACGCCACCCTGCTCCCCACGCACGCCTCGCACCCCACGACATCGAGCTCGGCAGAGCTCTCCACCAAGACGACCGCGGCCACCCGACCACCACGCGTTCGCCGCGGGATCTCCCCGAGCCACCTTCAAAGGCAGGGGGCCGCCGCCACCGCGGCAAGGCCAGCGGTAGCGGCGGAGGAGAGGAGGCGTAGGAGAGGGGGCCGGCGGCGGCTGGCGAAGTTCCCCCGAGTCGCCCAAGCGGAGAGACGCGGGGGTCAGCTCGATCCGAGATGCCGATTCATGAGGATTTCAATATATATCTTCTATTTTTATTGAAAAAGAAACGAGCATCACTACAAATTTTGGTGAAAATGGTGAGTGGTTCAAACATCAATTGAGTAAACATTAATCTTTCACCTCTCCTTAGTTGCACTTTATGTTTTTGGGGTTGAATAGTAGAATCATGCAAATTAGTTCTTGCAAGAAACAACACAATGGTTTCTCTTTTAGGTAACATAAAAGTATTGGCAGCATCACGCAAATAGTAACTGGATCCATATGTGGTCGTTACTCACTCCGACGGAGGCCAGGGAGCGTTTGGTTACTGGATCTATCCGGTGGAAGATGGTAGCACGGGATATTTTCAACCGGTTTGGATGGCGGTCATGTAATAGGATAGGTGATTAGTTTACCTATCTTTGTTATGCTAGCCGTTGTGGCATCTTGGCTTTTTGTTTTTGGCGTTGTGGCTTTTTGTGAGCCTGTTACTTTGTTTTCAGACTGTAAGACCTTGTTAAACCTCTTTGTTTATCTATAAAGGTAGCCGTATGCATCGTTCTGATGCAGAGGCCGGGGAGTCCCCTTTTTTCGAAAAAAAAACACAAATAGTAACTATAATCACATTTTCTAAGCAAATAGAAACAACATTAAATCAACTTTGTCTATCTTTATTCATCATATATATCACCTTTTGCTTGAGAGAAACGTTGGATGATCCATTGAAGAAGGTGGGCACTATTCTCCCAAGGCATGTAAGCTTGGCTTAAGAGGAGTAACAGGGACAAGGCTTTCCGTGTACGAAACTAGGTCGAACCAGCATTTCTTTCTCCATGCATGGCCCAAGGTGACTTCTCCATTGGGCCCAAGAAACTTTAGGTCGTCCATGTCAAATATGTCTTCGAAGGCGCCATGGGCTTGCAAGTAGTAACGATATTCTTGAAGATTAACGCTAAAAGAACCCCGGTAGCATAAGTCACTGGATGGCAAAGGCTCGAGACGTTGATCGTGTAGTATAAGTTTCATCTCGGATCCAGGACATCTCTTGTCATACAGACCACCACACGTTGCAGGCACTCAACGAAGAAAGTAGCACATAGTTCCCCGTCAAGCTCATGGAGGATAATATCTTTGTCTTGTACTTGAGGGTACAAGGTGTCAAGCAACGGAGTGAAACCAAATGTTTCATGTTGAAGGCTGAAACGGAGTAGTGCCCGTGGGGGGCATGGATGGTTGGCCTTATCGATGAAGTAGAATAGGTAACCCTTGCAGTGTATGGCGGTTTGTGGACACGAGATGAGGGCAGGCGAATCCACCAAGGTCTCACTCCACTCGTCCTGGCCACCACTGTTAATTGTGAAGATCTCCATCCCCATGGCGACGTGGTCCTTGTCGTGGCAACCACGATAGAAAGAGCGTGCAACCTTGTATTTGCGGCTGGAAGGATTGAGGCCGAAACCAACTGGAAGGCCATTGAGATGCTCCATCTTGTTGCGGTTGCTCTTGGGCAGCGCAACGGCGTCTCTTGTGGCCGGGTTGAAGACGTAGAGACCAGTGTTGGTGGGGAGCAACACCAAGCCATCACAATGGGCCATTCGGAGAGCGACCTTAAATTCGTGAGTCGGGAAGTGCCTTTCGTGAAGGAGCGCCGCAGTTGAATCGGCACTCGCAGTATAACTCCGCATCCTCCTACCGAATGAGGATCTTTGTTGTTGTCGCTGCTCTTCTTGTAACGGCAAAGACCAGTGGTAGAAGCGGACGTTGACGGAGACGTCGGGGGTTTGGTGATAAATATGCGGGGCGATGAGGAAGGAAGAAGGGCCGCGGCGCTGTCGGTGCTGTTGGGAGTAGCAGAGGTGGGCGCGGACAAAGAGAGGGTCGGAGATGATGGCGTGCCAGGCCTTGCTCACGAGCTTGAACCTTGCGGCGGATTTCACCGGCAGCCGGATCAAGATCTCCCACACCACCACCTCCAGCAACAACTCAGGGGGGAAGACGATGATAGTCTGCGGCGGCGGACTGTCCCTCTTTCTCTTCCTGCTCTCACAGTTGTCCATTAACGAGCAATTTGCCATGGGCGATGTGATGGATGAATTGGAACCAACACGTAAGGCCTCCCTCCCCTGCCTGTACTAGAAGTAGATTTTTGGGTTGGAATTTTTCTTCCCGGGCACGTATATGAATCGGACACGACCCCATCTTCCGTTGTAAAATCCAAGGAGTTGTAGATAGATACGAGTATCTTCTTACCGAATTTCACATGTATACAACGTGCCTACATATATCTCTTACATGCATGGTTTTTCTTTTCTTGAATTTTTGAAACTGGTATTTGCAAAAAATTATGGCGACTAATAGGCGCCGGCGCGCCGGCCCAAAAGTTTCGGCCGGTCACGCCCACGCCCTCCGATTCGATAAAAGTTAGCCGTCAGATCTTCTTTCCGCTTCATTCCCAGCTTATAGTATGATAAAAAATCCCCTCGCTCCCTCAATGGATTCGCCATGCGCACACGCTGCAGCTCCGTCCGCCGCCCTCTCCAGCCACCCTCCCTCACCTTGGGACGAGCCTCGCGGCCCTCGCCGCCGGTCGCAGTTTTCTGCCATCGCTCGCCAGTTGCAGCTTTCTGTCAGGAACTTGACAGGCGGCTTAAGGGGTTCAACCCAACTACAATAATGTGTCCACCAGAGAAGGGAATGTGTGGCTATATAGCCATTACACGTTAACTGAAGAAAAGGAGCAACAGAAAGGTAAAAGCACTTTTCGAAAAGTGAACAACGACACTGGGTTGCCTCAGGATCGTCGGATGGAGGATCAACGGCTATCAGTACTTCAGGCATGCTGGAACAGGGGAAAGCAGAGGACGCTGTAGCCTGACAATACCCCCCCTGAGAAGACACAGCTTGCCCTCAAGCTGCGAACGACGGGAAAACTTTTTGAATGAAAGCCGAATCTTCCCAAGTTACTTCCTCCACTGGCAAGTTGATCCACTCCACAAGCCATCTGACCACCGGGATACTGATATTGCCCTGCACTCTTGGCACTAATTTTCTCTCCAGAATTGCCTCAGGTTCGAGCTTGATTACACCATCAGGGCCAACCAGGGGCAGATGCTTGGAAGGAACCACTGCTGGACCAATGTGCTTCTTTAGTTGACTTACATGGAATGTATTGTGCAACTGACAACCTTCTGGCAATAGCAGTTGATAAGCATGCTGACCAATCCTTTGCATAACTCTGAAAGGGCCATAGAACTTAGAGTGCAACTTCAAATGCCTGTGTAAACTAAGAGAAGTGTGCCTATAGGGCTGCAGTTTCAAGTAAACCATGTCACCCACATCAAATTCTCTTTCTTTCCTTTTTTATCTGCATAGAATTTCATCCTTGCTTGAGCTTTGATTAGGTTCTGCTTAATTACTTCCATTGCTAGCTCTTTGTTTTGTAGCAAATTGTCACTGTCCTCGCATATAGTATCGGGTAAAGCTGACTCAGCAACCATGGGAGGAGGAAATCCATACAAAGCTTGGAATGGTGTCATTTGCAAAGATGTGTGAAAGCTAGTATTGTACCACCATTCTGCTAAAGCTAACCAGCCATGCCACTTCCTATGTTGCTGAAAACACATGCATCTGAGATAGTTTTCTAAACATTGATTAACTCTCTCAGTCTGACCATCAGTCTGTGGGTGATAACTAGTACTCAGGTCTAGCTTGATTTTGAGAGATTTGAATAGTTGCTGCCACAAGTTACTAGTGAAGATTCTGTCCCTATCTGTTACTATAACTAGTGGCATGCCATGTAACTTGAACACTGTGTCAGCAAATGCTCTTGCCACTGATTGAACTATGATAGGGTGTTTCATGGCAATAGAATGTGCATATTTGGTGAATCTATCCACTGTCACCAGTATCAAATCCTTATTTTCAGACACAGGTAAGCCTTCCACAAAGTCCATGCTCACATGTGCCCACGCAAAATCAGGAACTGGTAATGGTTCCAGTAAACCAGGATAGGGACAATGTTCTGCTTTATTAAGTTGACACACTGGACAAGATTTGACAAACTGTATAACATCCTGTTTCATGCCATGCCAGTGAAATACCAGTTTCACTCTGTGATATGTTGCTCTTTCTCCAGAATGACCTCCCAATTCAGAATTGTGGAAGGTTTTTAGTATGTCCTGCCTGAGGGAAGCGGCAGTCCCCACCACAATCTTGTTGTTATATCTGAGAAGACCATTTCTGAAAGAATATGCAGTGTCATTTCCTTTGTCCACAACACATTCAACAATGAGTTCTTTCACTTTGTTGTCATCCTTGTAACTTTTAGTCACCTCTTTGACCCAAGTTGGAGTATTGGTGCTAGCAGTCAGCATAGACACCACATACTTGACCCTTGATAAAGCATCTGCAACCCTTTTTTCCTTTCCTTTCTTGTATTCGACAGTGAAGTTGTACCCTAACAACTTGAGCAATAACTTATGTTGAATGCCTTCTGTCAATTTTTGCTCTTGTATGTATTTCAGGCTTTCTTGATCTGTTCTTATAACCAGTGCAGTTGCCAGAAAATAGTGCCTCCACTTCTTAACAGCTTCTATTATAGCCAGAGTTTCCTTGTCATAAGTTGACATGGCAGCAGCTCGAGGTCCAATGGATTTGCTGAAATAAGAAATGGGCCTTCCTTCTTGCATCAGGACAGCTCCTAGTCCATACCCACTGGCATCAGCTTCGAGAATGAAGGGCTTTGAAAAATCTGGCAAGGCTAAAACAGGGGTATTAGTGAGTTTCTCCTTTAGAGTAGCAAAGGCCTCCTCTTGTGCTGTTTCCCACATAAATGCATCCTTCTTGAGACAATCAAATAGGGGTCTGCAAATTATACCATAGCCCTATATGAACCTCCTATAATAACCACTTAAGCCCAAAAAGCTCCTCAGTTCAGTGACAGTTTTAGGTGCTGGCCATTCCTGGATAGCCTTGATTTTGGAAGGATCAGTAGCCACCCCCTCCTGGTTAATAATGTGCCCCAAGTATTCCACTTGCTGCTGTCCAAAAGAACACTTTTCTATTTTTGCATATAACTTGTTGGCTTGCAAAATCTCAAATACTTGCATCAAGTGCTCTTTGTGCTTGCTCATGGAAATACTGAACATTAGAATATCGTCAAAGAACACTACTACAAACTTCAGGTGACCCAACAACATATTCATGAGGGCCTGGAATGAAGGGGGCCATTAGTGAGACCAAAGGACATCACTAGATATTCAAAAAGGCCCATGTGGGTGGAAAATGTAGTTTTATGAATATCTTCTTCAACCATTCTTATCTAATGATATCCATTTCTGAGATCGATCTTTGAAATTTTTTTGGCTCCTTTTAACTGGTCCAACAGATCTTCTATTACTGGTATGGGGTACTTATTTTTGATTGTGATAGCATTTAGTTTTCTATAATCAGTGCATAGCCTCCATGAACCATCCTTCTTTTTAACTAGCAGCACAGGGGAGGAAAAGGGACTAGTGCTAGGTCTGATTACACCAGCCTTTAAGAGATCTTTTTATAATCTTTTCCAGTATTTCCTTCTGGTGATGAGGCATTCTGTAGGGTCTTTGGCTTACCACCTTTGCTCCCTCCATTAGTGAGATCCTATGATCACATGGCCTGTGAGGAGGAAGTTCAGTAGGTTCTTGAAATAATTTCTCATATTGTTGTAACAGAGGTTGCAGATCAGGGGGAACTTCTTGTATTTCTTCTACCAATTCCACACAACAGGAAGTGAGCAAGAAAAATCCACAAACTGCTTGCTCTAATATTGTATCAGTATTACTATTAGCAGCAGTAGGTTGTGTCAGGGGCACTGTTTCATCCACAAAAGTAACCATGTGTCCATTTGTGGACACCTTCATCTCCATCTTAATAAAATCCATTTGGATAGGACTATACTTCTTCAGCCAGTCCACTCCCAAAATCATATCATATCCTTTGAGTTTCAACACCCTGAAACTGTCAGAGAATTTCTGGCCTTGTATTTCATAGGGGCAGTTTTGGGACATAAATTCACTCCACAAAATTCCTCCACTAGCCACTACTACTTTCACTTTAGGTGTTGCAGCAGGAGTTACAGGCAGTTTAGCAGCCATTTCAGGTGAGACAAATGTGGAAGTACTACCACTGTCCACTAGTGCTGTTGCAATAGTGTTGCCCACCTTAACTGTCAAGATAAATGTGTTTTTAGCTGCCCCAATTCCCATAGCTGTATGCATTGATACTTGCAGGACTGCATCAGCTGCTGGGGGTTCCATATTCTCCAAGTCTGGATCTTCAAAATCAGTTACATAGATAGTTTCAGGAACTGCTCCTTCTGGAGTTTGCAAGGCTTGAATTTGAGCCTTTTGGCTCATCCTACACACTTGTCTGTGGCCAGGTACCCAGGGCTCTCTGCATTTATAACAAACCTGATTTTGTTTAGCCTGTTGAATGATTGTGTTTCTGTTCTGCAGTGGCTGAGCTGTACGTATCTTTGGTTGCTCAAAAACCATTTGTCTCTTGGGTTGTGGAACATAAGCTCTAGTATGCACTGTCTGAGCTGGAAGTTGGGCCTTTTCCATTCTTCTGGCATACCAGACAGCAGTTTGCATGTCCTTAGGCTTGAAACACTCCACATGGCTCTTAATATAAGGAGTGAGCCCAGACACAAAGCTAGTGACATAATAATCATCAGGTATACCAGGGTTTTCCCTCCTCATTATATTCATTAGTTGCTCAAACTGCTCCACATAGGCAGCTACTGTAGAGGTTTGTTGTGCAGCATGAAAAGAGCTCACCACATAACACACTGATTCTGTAGCAAATCTCTCAGACAGATAAGAGCAGAACTTGTGCCATGGCACATTACTGGGAGCATAACCAGTGCCTCTCCACCATTGTACAGCAGGGCCTTTCAAATAGGACACTACTAACTCAGTCATGTGTTCAATTGGTGTTCTAGCTGCAGTAAAATACTGCTCTAGGTTCTGTATCCAAGATTCAGGGTCAGTCCCTTCAAACTCAGATATATTCAGTTTAGCTGGTTTTACTGTCAACACCATTCTCCTATTATCCATAGGTGTGAACTGTCTCTGCCTATGCCCATCAGGCCACTCCTCAAGGTTTACATCTTCCACCAGCAGCATATTTTGTTGTTGCTGTTGTACTGCACCATTTCCGGTGGCAGGAGCCCCCTCCTTAGTACTACCAAAGTTGGGATGACGATATGGCATCTTTGGTGCACCATCTAAGTTTAGCTCTTTGCCATTGTGATCTTTCAGAATTGCAGATCCCCTTACCAAATGATGATCTTTTTCCTGTCCTGCTCCCACAGGAGGAGTGTTGGGAAACAGCTGCTTAGGCCTCCCTACAAGAATCACCGGAGTATGAACTTTCGGTGCCTTGTGCTGCACACTACCCTGTTCTGATTGATCCACTGACTGATCTTCAGGTTCAGGTTCCAGCAACAACCTTCTGAAATTTGCCTGTATCTTGTCAAAGCTACTTGCATAGTTGCAAAATTCCTGTTGACCATGGCCTGAAGTTCTTGGAATTCCTTGTGATCTTGCTCCCTGTTGTGCTGCAGTGCCTTGATGTCCAGCTCCAGCGACTGCAGCTGCAGATCTGCTGTTGTGATGGATTCTGACGGCCCCGCCATGACTGCTAGCTTTCACCACGATCTGAAACAAGAACGGGGTTGGGATGGGAGGGGTGATGCCGATTCACTAGTCACTGCCGCCTGCGCCCGCCTCCGATGGTACACGGTCGGCCTACAAGAGCTGGGATTTTACTCCCCAAGGAAGATCCTCAGGTAACCAGGTTGTAGCTCCGGCTGTACCCGAATGCTACCACTCCAGCCTTCTTCAAAATTTGCCGCCGCCAGATCCGAGGGGAGGGAGGGATTTTACAGCCGAAACCAACCTCGCACCGCTCAAAATCAGCACCGCCGCCGAGGAAGGACTGGCCTCTGATACCAATTGTCAGGAACTTGACAGTGGTTCACTGAATTTAACACTAAATTATCACAATTTCAGAGGAAAATTGGGAAGAACTAGGGTTGTATTGCTTGAGCAAAAAGGGAAAGTAGCTTCGCACGCCACAGGCGGCTTAAGGGGTTCAACCCAATTACAAGAATGTGTCCACCAGAGAAGGGAATGGGTGGCTATATAGCCATTACACATTAACTGAAGAAAAGGAGCAACAGAAAGGTAAAAGCACTTTTCGGAAAGTGAACAGCGACACTGGGTTGCCTCAGGATCGTCGAATGGAGGATCAACGGTTATCAATACTTCAGGCACGCTGGAACAGGGGAAAGCAGAGGACGATGTAGCCTGACACTTTCTTCACCCCTTCCCTCCCACCGATGCAGTGGTGGCCATGGCCCACGCAAAAATCTTCGAGGAAGCTGTCACAACTCCATTGTGGGCGGGTTGCAGCTCGATAAATTCATGAGAAAACTGCCAGCGACGGATTGCGTCTCCGCCACCCATGGTTGCGACACCAAAACGCGCTGGCAGCTCCTTCATCAGTTTTCACGCGGCATTGCAGCTTCGCCAAAACAAGAGGTTCCAGCATCCCGCATAGCAGATTGTAGCAAACGAAAAGGCAACAAAAAACTCCAGTCCCCGGTTGACTCAGAAAAATTACCGGTTCCAGCAAAATCTGAATATGGTGGTAGCAAATTTTGAGGTTGGTTCCAGCAAAAAATAAAAACGATGAAAGCAAAAATAGAAAAAATTAGGCAATGTTCCAACAAATCGAAACATCGGTAGTAGAATTTGTAGCGGTTCCAGCAAAACAAAATGCCATTGGAAACAAAAATGCAAAAAAAAATTGACATTTGTTCCAGCAAAAGCAAAATGTCCTGTTGTAGCAAAAAAATGGATCTGGTTCCAGCAAACCAAAACGCCGGTGATAGCAAATTGCAAAAATTGCTGTTCGTTTCAGTAAAATCAAAAACACCGATGGTAGCAAATTTTTGTGCTGGTTCCAGTAAATCTAAAAGCGATGGTAGCAAAAACAGTAAAATTGGGACAAACCAGAAAACATTGGTTGTAGCAAATTTGGGTGCTGGTCCCAGCATCTCGTTGCCGTAGTTGTATCACTCAGCTGGTTGCAGACCGCCGTCGCGGGTAAAGCTGGGCGTCGGCGGCTAGCAGCGGTGGCTGTCCGCCATTACCAGCGCTTGCATGTACAGCTTGTAGGTCCACCAGATGGGTTTTGCAGCTCCCCTTGCGCACCAGCTGAAATGCTCGTACTCCAGCCCGTGGGGAAGTAGCTTCGCTGGCACGCAGTTGCAGCAGCGGCCAGCGCATCGAGCGCCGGCAGTGGCGGGGGTGCTTGCGTGGAGCGGGCCTGCGGAGAGGACGAGAACGAGATGGATGGGGAATGGATAAGAGCGAGATGCGGGCGGTGGGCTGATGTTTCTGTGGCCTAGATAAAAGAATCAAGGAGGGATGCGTTGTGTGTAGTCCTGGCCATCTTAGGCCCGGCCCTGTTGGCCCATCCAGGCCCAGCCCTAAAATCCAGGGCCTAGGCCCGATGGGCTTGCTTGTGGGCCGGGCTTGGGCCTAAGTTTTGAGCCCACCAGCAGGGCCTGGACGGGCTTGGGCTTGGCATATTGGCATTTTAAGGAAGAGGCCCGGCCCACTGCCCTAAGCCTTAAGGGCTTTTGAGGGCTTTTTACCAGATGGGTCGGGCTTGGGCTTGAAAAGTAGGCCCGATGGTAGGGCCTGGGTCTCAGTTTTCTGCCATGGGCTTTTTTAGGCCCGGCCCAAGCCCGGCCCGGCCCGGCCCATGGCCAGATATAGTTGTGTGCGTAGGATTTGCCTCGATCGAGTGGCTCGCACGCGTCCGGCCCAACGCTCGGCCGGCGCGCCGAACCTAAGCGTTTCCCAATTTTTTTTTTTGAAATGAAACTGGTAGATATGATATGATTTTCTTTTTAACTAAGATACGATAAAAAATTCTAGAATGTTTACAAGTTGTTCCTCTCTAAAACCTAGAGAGGCAATCTCCGGGCACCCTGCGCCGCCATCTCTGCTCTGCCGGTAGGTCGTCGTCCCTTTCTCCTTCGTCGGCTCTGCTGGTGTTGTAGAATGGGCAAGCTTTGATCTAACGGATGCAGATGTAGCTTTGCCCGTTTGTGGCTTTTAGAGCAACTCCAACCGGGTGACCCATTTCATCCGCCCATGTCCGTTTGGGTCGCAGCGGACAGAATGCCGGCCCAACGCGGCGACCCAAACCTAAAATGTGTCCGCTTCGTGTCCGCCCCAATGCATTTCAGGTCTTCCTCTCGGTGTCCACCGCGACCCTACATGTCGGCCAGCCAACCACCACAGCGGTCGTATTTCATGCGGCAACCTACCGAGGGCCCGCTGGCAATGTGTGGAAGGGCTGTGTGCCCGTCCTTTTTAATGGAAGCGTGCGGCGGGGCCGGCCTCATCCAATTCCCGTCCACATCTGACCGCCTTTACTCCCTCACGTGCCCTCTTCTTCAATTAACTCTCTCCAAGATCGAGCGGCGGATAAGAGGAAGGATCATCGCATATAGTTGATTTGTTTTCTTAATCTCCTGTTGTTGATTCCATTCCATCTTAAGAGCATCTCCAAGAGGGGCACAAAATTTGCGCGCGCTAAAATAGTTTTAGCGCGCCCCAACATTGGTTTACTAGATGGCCAAAAATGCGCGCCCAAAAAACACGCAGTGCAAATTGTGAAGCACGCGCAATTCGTCGCCCAATATAAAGCATGCGATAGCGTTTTTAGCGTGTGCCTAACTTTTTTTTGCGCGTACACTAGTTTACAGGTTCTGCTGGAGCTGCCCGGCGCCCAAAAACCTGAATTTTAGCGTGCGGAGCAGTTTTTGGGCGCCTGTTATATTATGGTTATGGGACAGAGGGAGTAGTTGACTGGTATGCTAGAGCCTAAATATTACTCCGTGTATAAACTAATATAACACGTTTAGATGTAAAACATCTTATATTTGTTTATAGAGGTAGTAACGTACTTGCAACTGTTTCGATTTGCTTGCCAGGAGTGGTTATTGTCTGAATCAGAGTCTAAAGGTGAGACTCCTTTGGTAGCCAGCGCTTCTTCCTGAGCCACATTCTGTAAGCGAGACTGTCAAGAAAATGTGGATTGAATTGATGTAGACTTCCCAGTCTGTACAGGTCGCCATGTTACAGACGACAGCCGAAGTTTGGCGCGCAATCCACGCCATGTTTGCTGTTCAGAGTCAAGCTGAAGCTATCAACACCCGCATCGAGTTGACCAATCTTCAGAAAGGTAACATGACCATGGCCGAGTATCTTGGCAAAATTAAAAGTTTCACAGATGAAGTTGCCTGTACTGCCGCCGGACTGGACATGGAGTACAACCCTGTCGTCTCGGCGCTCGCTGATCGGGTGGAACCGATCACGGTTCAGGAGCTCTACAGCCAGCTCCTGAGTTTTGATGCCCGCCTCTGCCTTCTTCACGGCACCAACTTCCGCCAATCTTCTGCCAACACTGTCTCTTGTGGTCGCGGCCGTGGGCGCGGTCACCAGGGCCAGTCCCGCACCGGTGGGCGCGGGCGTGGCAACTCCCAGGGAGACGACGGCTACAGCAGCTCTGGTGGCGGCGGCTACAACAACTCCAGCAACTACACCAACAAACCAGCAGATGGCGGCTTCAACAACAACTCCAGCCGTCGCCCTTCTTCCTCCCGGGGGCGTCCTCGGTGCCAACTCTGCAAAAAGGCAGGCCATGAAGTCATGGAAGACTTTGTCCCCGATGCACGTCTGGTTGCTGCAGCTATGCGCGAGAAAGGGGGCAATGGCGTGTGGTACATTGACTCTGGTGCAACCGACCACGTTACTGGCGAACTAGAGCAACTCGCTCTCCGGGAGAAATACCTTGGCAACGATCAAATTCATACTGCAAGTGGTGGAGGTATGGATATTCGACACATCGGTCAAGCTTTTATTCTAAACGATGTCTTCCATGTTCCACAAGCCGATAAAAACCTTGCATCTATGTCTCGTTTAGCCACCGATAATAATGTCTTCTTTGAGACTCACCCTCGTTACTTTTTTATAAAGGATCAGGCAACGAGCGAACTTCATCACAATAGATGTATTGGAGGGCTCTACCCCATCTCATCTGGAGTATTCAACCGCAAGTGTCGCCATGTTTATTCTGCCATCAAGCCCTCTTTGACACGGTGGCATCAAAGATTAGGACACCCATCATCAATTATAGTCAAACAAGTAGTTAATAAAGGCAATTTGCCATTGTCACATAGTCAATCCAGTGAGTCTGTTTGTGAAGCTTTTCAGTGTGCCAAGAGTCATCAACTCCCTTATCCTAGGTCAAACAGTGTGTCTCATGCTCCTTTAGAGCTTATTTTCAATGATGTATGGGGTCATGCTAGAGATTCTTTTGGAAGAAAAAAAATTATGTTAGTTTCATTAATGATTCTAGCAAGTTTACTTGGATTTACTTGTTAAAACACAAATATGAAGTTTTTTCTGTGTTTCAAGAATTCCAAAAGCTTGTTGAAAGACACTTTGACAGGAAAATTTTGGCAGTCCAAAGTGACTGGAGAGGGGAGTATGAGAAGCTTGATAATCCACAAGTGTAGGGGATCGCAACAGTTTTCAATAAGTAAGAGTGTCGAAACCAACGAGGAACTAAAGGTAGAATAAATACTCTCTCAAGTCCTATCAGCCACTGATACGACTCTACGCACACTTGACGTTCGCTTTACCTAGAACAAGTATGAAACTAGAAGTACTTTGTAGGTGTGATAGGATAGCTTTGCAAGATAATAAAGGGCAAGTAAATAAAAACTAGGGGCTGTTTAGATAAAGATGCAATAAACTAAATATAGTGAGTGTGGAAAAGTGGTGGTAGGAGTTGTGGAATTATACCTAAGCAATTGACTATATTACTAGACCGGTAATCACTATTGCAATTCTATTTGAGGGAGAGGCATAAGCTAACATACTTTCTCTACTTGGATCATATGCACTTATGATTGGAACTCTAGCAAGCATCCGCAACTACTAAAGATTCATTAAGGTAAAACCCAACCATAGCATTAAAGTATCAAGTCCCCTTTATCCCATACGCAAAAATCCCCTTACTCGGGTTTGTGTTTCAGTCACTCACGCAACCCACTATAAGCGAATCATGAACGCATTGCAACACCCTACAACGGGAATCCCTCACGCTTGCGCGACATGGAGGGCACCATAGGACATCACCAATAATAAAACATGCAACTCAAACCAATCATAGCAATTCATTAATCACCGATAAGACAACGAAAATCTACTCAGACATCATAGGATGGCAACACATCATTGGATAATAATATGAAGCATAAAGCACCATGTTCAAGTAGAGGGTATAGCGGGATGCGGGAGAGTGGACCGCTGGATATAGATGGGGTAAGGTGATGAAGATGTTGGTGAAGATGGCGGAGGTGTTGGTGAAGATCGCGGTGATGATGATGGCCCCCGGCAGCGCTCCGGCGCCACCGGAAGCAAGGGGGAGAGAGGCACCCTTCTTCTTCTTCTTCCTTGACCTCCATCCTAGATGGGAGAAGGGTTTCCCCTCTGTTCCTTGGCTCCCATGGCTTGGGAGGGGCGAGAGCCCCTCCGATTGGATCTATCTTTTTGTTTCTACGTTCCCTGTTTCTACCCCTTCACCATTTCCTTTATATCTGGAGATCCGTAACTCCGATTGGGGTGAATCTTTCGCCCAGATTTTCTCGTAAAATTAGCTTTCTTGCGGCAAAAGAAAAGCGTCAATCGCCTTACGGGTGGCCCACGAGAGTCCATGGCGCGCCCAGGGGGGGCGCCCCCACTGTCTCGTGGCCACCTCGGACACTATTTCGCGTTGATTCTTCCTCTGGAAAATCCCAAATATTCCAAAATAATTCTCCGTCCGTTTTTATCCCGTTTGGATTCCGTTTGATATTGGTTTTCTGCGAAACATAAAACATGCAATAGACAGGAACTGACACTGGGCACTGGATCAATATGTTAGTCCCAAAAATAATATAAAAAGTTGCCAAAAGTATATGAAAGTTGAAGAATATTGACATGGAACAATAAAAAATTATAGATACGACGGAGACGTATCAAAGCTCAACTCTTTTTTTCGTAGCATAGGCATTGAACATCATGTCTCTTGCCCTCATGCTCACCAGCAAAACGGCTCTGCCGAGAGAAAACATCACCACATTGTTGAAGTTGGTCTTTCCCTACTTGCACATGCCTCCATGCCTCTCAAATATTGGGATGAAGCATTCATTGCAGCCACCTATCTTATCAATCGCCTTCCTAGTAAGGTCATTGGAAAGTCTACTCCATTAGAGCGATTATATCATCAAACACCTGACTAGAATTCCCTCAAAAAATTTGGGTGTGCTTGCTACCCAAATTTACGTCCATATAATCGCCACAAGCTCAAGTTTCGATCCACACAATGTGTTTTTCTTGGCTATAGTAATCTCCACAAAGGATACAAATACTTAGAAATTGCAACTGGTCGTATATATATATATATATATATATATATATATATATATATATATATATATATATATATATATATATATATCTAGAGACGTTGTCTTTGATGAATCCCTTTTTCCGTTTGCCAAACTTCACCCAAATGCGGGAGCTCTCTTACGTGCTGAAATAGCACTTCTTCCAGATCATGGGGGTGAATTATCTAAAGCTGATCCTGTGAAGAATTCCATAGAAAATTCGGATTCTAGTGATATTTGTGCATATTCAGGTCATGATTTTATGTTTGCAGAAACAGACAAAAGAGGCACTGGATCCCATGCAGATTTGCGTGGCAGTGGCATTTGATCTGAGGCAGATCCCCGCGCCAGCCCTGCTGTCTCCATTGACACGTGATCCAAGGACGATCGCGATCGCTCGCATGCAGCCAATCACGCTCTGGTGGCCGTCCGGTCCGACCCGTGGAGCCCACCAGTCTAGACGCGCTGGTGGCCGACAGCCCTCGCGCAGCGGGGCCTGCCGCAGAGCCCATCTCTCTAGACGCGGACGCGGGCGAATCACCGCGCACCACCAACCCGTGGGCCGACCCAGGAGCCGACAACGGTATGCCTGGCGCGTCTCGGTCGTGATCCTCCTCGGATCAGGAGCCGGATCGGGAACCTACGGCTGCCTCGGCTGCAGCTGATCCCGCTGGATCTTCTGTGGCGCAACCAACAACAACTGTTACGTTGGGATTTCTGTGCAAACCTCACCAGCAGCTCCTCGTCGCCATACTCGATCCCTGTCAGGTATTATCAAGGCAAAAGAATATACTGATGGCACAGTAAGGTATGACAGGGTCAAACGAGCTTTTCTTAGTAGTTTTGGTGAACCAACTCATTTGCATAATGCCCTTAATCATAAAGAATGGAAGGAGGCTATGGATAGTGAATACAATGCACTCATGAAAAACAAAACTTGGCACTTAGTACCACCAAGGAAGGGAAATAATGTTATAGATTGTAAATGGGTGTACAAGATCAAGAGAAAATCTGATGGAAGTATAGACAGATACAAGGCTAGATTAGTTGCTAAAGGGTTTAAACAAAGATTTGGTATTGATTATGAAGATACCTTTAGCACTGTTGTTAAGGCAGCTATTATTCGTCTTGTGTTGTCTATTGCCATTTCCAGAAGTTGAAGTCTACGACAGCTAGACATTCAGAACGCGTTTCTTCATGGTGTTCTTGAGGAAAAAGTGTTCATGCGGCAACCACCGGGATATGAGAACCAAAGCACACCACATTATGTCTGTAAGTTGGATAAAGCTTTATATGGTTTGAAACAGGCCCCTAGAGCTTGGTACTCAAGATTGAGCATGCAGTTACAACAACTTGGGTTTACACCATCTAAAGCAGATACCTCTTTGTTCTTTTACAATAAAGGCAATATCATCATATTTGTGCTTATTTATGTTGATGATATAATTGTTGCTAGTTCAAGCTCAGATGCCACTACTTGTTTGGTTAAGGATCTGAAACTGGAGTTTGCTCTTAAGGATCTAGGTGATCTTCACCATTTTCTTGGTATAGAGATTAAACAGGTAAAGGATGGCATACTTCTCACACAGGACAAATTTAAATATACTACTGATATACTCAGGAGAGTGGGATTGGAACATTGTAAACCTCTGAGTACACCAATCTCAACCTCATAAAAACTTACAGTTGAAAGTGGAGAAGTGCTTGGACCAGAGGATGCAACTAATTACAGGAGTGTTGTAGGTGCTTTACAATATTTGACTCTTACACGTCCTGATATTTTTTATTCTGTGAATAAAGTATGTCAATATTTACATGCACCTAGAACTACTCATTGGACTGCAGTCAATAGAATTTTGAGGTATCTTAAGTTTTCAAAGGGACTTGGGCTTCATATTACCAGGTCTTCATCCATGCTTGTTACTGCATATTCTGATGCAGACTGGGCAGGTTGTGCTAATGACAGAAGGTCCACGGGTGGTTTTGCTATGTTTCTGGGAACAAACCTTGTATCATGGAGTGCAAGAAAACATGCTACAGTTTCAATGTCAAACACTGAAGCTGAGTATAAAGCTTTGGCAAATGCTACAGCTGAAGTAATGTGGATACAAACTCTACTTTATGAGCTTGGGATTAAGGCTCCACAAGCTGCTAGATTATGATGTGATAACATTGATGCCACCTATCTCTCAGCTAACCCTATTTTCCATGCACGTACCAAACACATTGAAGTTAATTTTCACTTTGTCAGAGAAAGGGTAGCTCGAAAGCTACTTGACATTCGGTTCATACCTAAAGGAGACCAACTTGCTGATGGCTTCACAAAACCACTCACCATGAGAAGGTTAGATGAGTTCAAGTACAATCTCAACCTTGGCAAAGCTTCATGAGGTTCAGATTGAGGGGGAGTGTTAGAATTAGTTGTTGTATAGGGATAGAATTCTCTTTGAATTGTAACCTATTCTATCTCTTCTTCTGTTTCAACCTCTCCCGATTCTCTCTCTGTATCCGATCGATCTAGTATCGATCTAATCTTGTAAACCACGACATGTCTCCAATATATATAATGCAATGCGGCCCAAGCAAAGGGTTCTACGCTTCCCACAATATCTGACACAGGCGCCCTGCGGCACCATCTCACTTCCCTCGGTAGGTTGTCGTCCCTTTCTTCTCCGCCGGCTCTGCTGCTGTGGTAGTATGGGGAAGCTTTGATCTAACGGATGGAGATGTAGATTTTCCCGTTTCGGGCTTTTAGGTAGGTTTTAATGTTTGTCGCTTCAACCCTTCCGACGGGGTGACAGGGTCGCACAATAGTCCTTTGCAGCGGTGCACTTTTCAAGTTTCAATAAAACATCTTAGATACGTGGTACATATATACTAATCAAAATAAATCATGTTGTCTATATCAATACAACAACCAAAAATGCTTATCACACTCAACTCTACATATAAGAGTTTCTCATTCAACCAAAAATGCTTGTTGGGTGGCTACAGAGGGCGTGCAGAAGATGGAGGCCGTTGGATCCTCCAGCGGCACCACCGCCAAGCGCTGTCGTGGACTGCGGCCAGGTCCAGTGCTGATTCAAATTTTCTTTGTTTCTTTTTATTACTACTAGTTTGTTTGTTCAGGTACGCGGACGATGTAATGACTGAACCAATAATTCTACAGATTCAATTCCAGATACACGTACCTATCATGCGTTGAGTTTCAAAGATTCTCTCCTGTATGTCTAATCTGGAAGAATAGTCCATGATGTAACTTGAAGATCAGAATAAACTTTATTCAGATGATCCCATCTTTCAAAAACAAACTAGCATCACTACAAATTTTGTTTAAAATGGTGAGTCGTTCAAGCATGAACAATCTCTGGAAATGCTGAGTGGTTCAAGCATCAATAAGCATCGAAGAAACTATAGCATCAGTACCGATTTTGTTGAATAGTAGTAGTGTATGCAAATAGTGATTATAATCACGTACTCTTAATTTGCAGGAGACATAATCAGGAGATTTATTTACTTGTCATGATTCAACAAAGCCAAAGACCACGATAAAAACATTCTAAATCTTCTTCTTCATCATCATCTTTTCTTTTAGAGAAACGTTGGATGATCCATTGAAGAAGGTGGGCATGATCCTCCTAAGGCATGTAAGCTCGGCTTAGGAGGAGTAACAGGAACAAGGCTTTCCGTGTACGAAACTAGGTCGAACCACCATTTCTTTTTTTGTTGTGCATGGCCTAAGGTGTCTTCTCCATTGAGCCCAAGAAACTTTAGGTCATCCATATCAAATATGACATCTTCTTTGAAGGCGCCATGAGCTTGCAAGTAGTAACAGCAGGATAGATGATCATATGCTAAAAGAACCCTTCTAGCGTAGGCCATAGGAAAACAATGGCTTGAGACATTGACTGTGTAGTATAAGCTCCATATCGGATCCATGACATCTCTTGTCATGCAGACCGCTACGTGTTGCAAGCACTTGGCGAAGAAAGTGGCGCATAGTCCCCCATCAAGCTCATGGAGGATTATATCTTCGTCTTTTACTTGGGGGTACAAGGTGTCAAGCAACGGAGTGAAACCAAATGTTTCATGTTGAAGGTCGAAGCGGAGTAGTGTTCGCGGGGGGCATGGATGGCTAACATTGTCGATGAAGTAGAATAGGTACCCCTTGCAGCATGTAGCGGTTTGTGGACACGAGATGAGGGCAGGGGGATCCACCAAGGTCTCCCTCCACTCGTCCTGGCGACCACAGTTAATTGTCAAAACCTCCATCCCCATGGTGATGTGGCCGTTGTCGTCACAACCGCGATAGAAAGAGCGTGCAACCTTGTATCTTTCGATGGAAGGATCAAGGCCGAAACCAACCGGAAGGCAATTTATGTACTCCATCATGTTGCGGTGGCTCTCGGGCAGCGCAATGGCGTCTCTTGTGGCCGGGTTGAAGACGTACACAATGGTGTTGGTGGGGAGCAACACCAAGCCGTCGCAGTGGGCCATTCGAGAAACGACCTCAAACTCGCCTGCCGGGATGTGACTTTGGTAAAGGAGTGTTGCAGTTGAACTTGCACTTCCAGTACTACTATTACTCCTGATCCTCCTACCAAGTAAGGTTCTTCGTTGTTCTTGTTGCTGCTGCTGCTGCTGCAATGGTAAAGACCAGCTATACAGGCAGATGTTGGTGGAGACGTCTTGGTAAGGATCCTCCGGTCGGACATAAATATGCGGGGCGATGAGGAAGGAAGAAGGTTCACGGCGCTGTCGATGTTGGGAGCAGTGGAGGTGGGCGCGGACGAAGAGAGGGTCGGAGATGATGGCGTGCCAGGCCTTGCTCACGAGCTTGAACCTCGCGACGGATTTCGGCGGCAGCCGGATCAAGATCTCCCACACCACCTCCTCAAGCAACAACTCAGGGGGGATGATGATGGTCTGCGGCGGCGGCGCACAGTCCCTCTTTCTCTTTCTGCTCCCGCAGTTGCCCATCGATGAGCAAGATACTCAAGAATATGGATTAATCTTTATTCTAGTCTATGCAATGCACATGCGATGGACGAATTGCAATGAGCACCTACCTACGATCTCCTTACCTCCGTGTTACTAGTAGTTTGTTTGGGTTGGGATCTTCTCTTCCACAACAGGTACGATGCGGCCTCCTCCGTTGTAAAATCCAAGGAAACCGAAACTATACAGGGCATACATATTCTTACCGAATTTCACATGTGTACAACGTGCCTACATATCTCTTATGCACTGTTTTTTTTTGCAATTTTTTGAAACTGATAGATACGATATGATTTTCCTTTTCACCAAGTTACGATAACAAACAATTTCTAGAATGTTCACAAGTTGTACCGCTCTAAACCCTAGGGAGGAGATCCCCGTGTGGCTGCATTGCCGTCTCTCCTCCGCCGGTAGAGGTCGTCGTTTCGTTTTATCTCCGCCGGCTCTGCTAGCATGGAAGTGCGCTCCGATCTATAGGATGGAGAGATGTAGCTTTACCCGTCTTGGGCTTTTAGGTAGGTTTTCGATGTCCTTCGCTTCAACACCTTTTGGCGGGGCGATGGAGGGGCACAATAGTACTTTGTGGCAGGGGCACAAAAGCCTCCTTGAGCCTAGAAAGTATCGCCTACGGCAGTATCAACATATAGTTTTCCGCCAACCATTTTGGCTGGTAGGTTATAATTTGTAGGGTTTTTTGGCAGTGACGTGGCGGCTTCCCTTTGTAGTTTGGTCCTCCTGCCTGTCACGTTGGTGCAGTCTCGGGTGCCGTGTGAGGCATATGACTTGCAGATATGCTTTTCTTCTTGGAGCCTTGAGTCTTTGGGTGGTGATGGTTTTTCTCCATGGCGCCAGTCCGGCCGTGGCCTCAATGGCTTCCTATCTACCATAGGTAACATCCTTCAACTTGCCCGCTATATGCGCAGCTCCCCGTGGATCCCTCGCCAAGATCCCCCATGCCACTAAGGTCTCGTACAATGCAACGAGAACTAAATCAGACTTTTTTTAAGCACCGGTGCTTAATTATACAGAGTAGATGTTTAATTAGTTGTCTCTTTTATAGATATAGGCACCGGTGTTTCAGAAAAATCCGGTTTATTTTTCAAAGCACCTAGCATTGTACAAGGCCTAATGCAGCTCGGCCAGGGGTGTTGCCATCGTCGGCATGGCAAGCCGCATTTGGTTTTATATTGATAGATCAGATAGATTGATGGGGCTTACGTATCCCGTAACACACACGCATACAGTTGAGATTATAGATCTGTTTGGCATGCTAATTCTACTCCCTCCTTTACTAAATACAAGTCTTTTAGAGATTTTAATATTATCCACATACGAATGTATATAGACATGTTATAAAATGTAGATTCACTCATTCTGCTCCGTTTGTTGTTCATATTGAAATCTTTCGAAAGACTTATATTTAGGAACGGAGGGAGATATTATTACAGATACACGAAAGAAAGATTATATGGAAAACTGCTGGCTAACGAACTAGTAGTAGTATATCCCTCCCAAGTAAATTAGCGACTGAAAAATGTCCTCAAGAGGGCCATGACCAAGACACGGCCGGAGATGGCGGCGTGCCAGGCCTTGCTCACCACCTTGAACCTCGCTAGCGATTTCAGCGGCAGCCGGATCAAGATCTCCCTCACCATCTCCTCCGGCAACGAAACCGCCGCTGAATCCTCCTCCTCCTCCTCCTCCTCCTCCTCCTCTGTTGTTTTGCCAACGTAGTCGTCATCGTCATCATCAACCGCCGCATTCTCCTTCTTCGTCGAGTCTATGGACGGCGCCATGGTCAGGTTCCAATCTGCAACGCACGGAATATACAGGGACAGGGAGGAACCGATATTTGCTTTTTGCTCGATGATTTGGGGAACCAAGTAACAATCTGACTTGGATAACAAGTCTGTTTGTTTTTTTTAAGTCCGGACACGTATGGTACTAGGGTCTCCTTGGTCTCCGTACATGAATAGGACCCCATGTTGTTTTTTTCCTTTCAACTCCCACAAATATTATCTACACTACTATTGTTCATTTCCCACCACTGTTACTTGTACTGTATCTCCTAGATCAGCGCTAATTTTCTGTCAAAGCAGTGTTCCTGTTAGCTGAGGTGAGATGAGATCAGGAACTACTCGATATGAATGCTCTTATATTTGTTTACGGAGGGAGTACATATCATCCAGGCAGCTTTTTTCGAAAGAAAATAAATGATCCAGGCAGCTGCTGAACATTTTTCAAAAGGAAGAAACCAGTACTCCCTCCGTTCCATAATGTAATGCATATAAATTTTTGAAAAAGTCAAACTTTGATCAAGTTTATAGAGAAAAAAAATTTATATCTACAATGTGAATCAAAAATATAAAATATTAAACTGCATCTTATGATGAATCTAATGATATATGTTTGGTATTCTAGATGTAAGTATTTTTTTCTCCATAAACTTGCGCAAAGTTTATACGGTTTGATTTCTCAAAAATCTATATGCACTCATTATGGAACGGAGGGAGTATGTCACTCCTCCTACAGAGGCAGAATAGTGAACACATATGTGGGCATGCTACCAAAATCATACATCAAATAGCCTTAAAGTTTTGGAGGATGACATTTATATATTATTAAAAAAATAGTAGTACAAAAAGTATAAACACATATAATCATTGATTTATTGGACACGGAGTCTGGAATGGACAATACAACATAGAAAAAAAATACAACAGGAAGTCCCAATCGCACCTATAATGTAAATGTATGGAGGCTTAATATGAGTTTGTAAGGAAATAAAAGCAACATTAAGTCAACTTTGTCTAAATCTTCATGCTGCTTCATCTTTCACCCAAGAGAAATGTTAGATGATCCATTGAAGAAGGTGGCCATGATTCTCCTTAGACATTAAAGCTCAACTTAGGAGGGCTGTGACGAGCATGGAAACTGCGGGACGCGACGTTGTCTGTGTTTGGAGCAGTGGAGGTGGGCGCGGACGAAGAGAGGGTCGGTGATGATGGCGTGCCAGGTCTTGCTCACCAGCTTGAACCTCGTTAGGGATTTCACCGGCAGTCGGGTCAAGATCTCCCACACCATCTCCTCCAGCAACAACCCCGGGGGAAAGATAACAACCTTGTTTCTCTTTCTGCCCTCGCCATTGACAGTTGTGGCCGTCTTCTTCTTGTTGGTGCCCATGGAGGGGCAGGAAACTGAAGATTGCCTAGCTGTAATAATCCATGGATGAATAGATCCCTCCCTGTTAAGCACAGTACGTAGTCCGCTTGTTATTGGGAGATGTTTCCTTGCCGGACTCGCTCCATCTCCTCCGTTTCCATCAGTGTATGATATGAAATTCTACTCTGCCTAGATCAAAACTACCTCTGTTTTTGCACTTGTGATCAGACATCAAAGTAAATTGACAGGCAACAGTATCAAATTCCAGCGCGAAATAACTCAGAACCGAGTTTGTACATGTTTCAACCTATGAATGAAACATCAATTCATATTATATGGCACAGATCTCGTCTCAATCAAAAAAGAAGAGAAAAAACAGAGCTACCCAACAAGCATATACTCCTATATGAAATCATGAATGCAATTGCATAATACCCAACAAGCTTGTGGTTGACAATCTACAATGAATGATTCACTTGGAACACATGACATTATTCTGTTGATTCACAATGTCAAATACATGTACAATGTAAGTATACAGACACAAAGAAAGAAGAACCCCTCATTGATTTATTTGTTCGTTGGAAGCAAAACCTGGTGTGGAATGAATACTACAACACACAAGAAGATGAAGAATACAACAACAACAACAACAACAACAACAACAACAAGTCCAAATCCCACCTGTAATTCTTCTGTAAGGTAAAGTATGGAGGTAACCATGACGAACGCAAGCTCTCTTAGGCGAGCTTGTGCAGCTCATCGGTGAAGACGGTGGCGTGCGGCTCCTCGACGCACTGGAGCACCAGCCGGATGCCCTGCTTCGGCTTGGGCGGCTTGAGGTACACCACGGACGGCACAATGTTGACGTCGTCGTTCAAGGTGAAGACGTAGGTGGGCTCGCCAAAGCCGTAGTCGACGTCGTTGAACCCGACGTGGCTCCAGTCGGTCACCACCAGCGTGCCGTAGTCCAGCGACACATTGTAGTGGCTGTCCTTGGCGCCGCCACCCAGCCAGTCCAGGAACCGAGCCGACAGCGCGTCCTTGGCCTCCCGGATCGCGGTCACAATCTCCACCAGTGACGCCTCCTCGACGTCCTTGCTGGCCCTGGCGAGCCCGCCGGGGTACACGCAGTTGCCGTAGTAGCCTTCCGGCGATGGCAGGGAGCTGCCGAGCAGGTGGCGCGTGCCGGCCGCGAAGCCCAGGCGCACCTCGGCGTCGGGCGCGGACCCGATGGCCGCGGCGCGGCACTTGAAGATCATGGCGGTCACCACGTCGAAGGTGGAGCATCGCTGGGCCGTCTCGGCGGCGACCTGGTCCTTGACGCGCTTGATGCTGTCGAGCGAGATCTCCACGGTGGACTTGACGAAGTTGAAGGCCGTGAAGGACGGCGGCGGGCCGAGCGGCGGCTTGGGCGGGTTGGGGATGGCGTCGCGGGACCAGATCGGCTTGACCGACGGCTCCGGGAGGCCCCGCGCCATCTCGCCGACGGCCGTGAGGAACTGCGCCGCGCCCTGCCCGTCGAACACCAGGTGGCTGAAGCAAATGCCGACGGCGTAGCCGCCGCAGGTGAACTTGGTGATCTGCATCGAATAAATTCAGCTTCTTTTGCTGGACTGGATCGGGATCGGGACCCTGGGACAGAGAAGGAGATGCGAACCAACCTGCGCGAGGAGGATCTGGTCCTCGAGCTTGTGGTCGGCGGGAGGGCGGGGGATGAGGTCGGCCTTGGGGATGGCGAGCGGGCGGTCCTCGAGGCCGTTGACGTCGGCGAGGGAGCAGCTGGCGGCGGCCTCCACGAACCAGACGCCCTCGCCGGTGCAGTCGACCACGGGCTCGCCCGGGGTCGGCTCGGCGATGCGGCCGGCCACCGGGTAGTAGGGGACGAGCGCCCTGGCGAAGCCCTGGCGCATGGCGGCCACCTGTTCGTCGACGGAGGAGGAGTCGGAGGAGGGGGACTGGAAGACCTGGATGAAGTCAACCATGACGCGGACGGCGGCAGTCTTGTCGATGGAGGAGAGCGGGAGCGTGCCTCCCGGGGTCGGCCCCGCCGGGGGCACGAGCGCCGGCGGCGACTTGGCGACGGTGGGCGCGGGCGCGGCCATGGTGGTCGAGGGAGTGATTGGGTAGGTAGATCTTCCCCCGTTGGTTGGTATGCAGCTGTGCTGGCTAAGCACGTCGTGGTAGGAGTATAGTGAATGAATCAATGGAGGTTGTTGCCGTCGGTCGCTGGCAATGGCATGGCACGTCCCGTCTCAACCAAAGTTGTTGACTTTATCAAGAAGAAGAGACGTTGTTAGGCAGATCTGATCTGTATGCGAGTGGTCTGCTACTGCTTGGTTTGTGGACTTCACATGGCCTCTCTTCTGGCCATTGATCTTTTCTGGTTCTTCTCTCAATTGGTGTTTGATACATTCACTAGAGTTACAAATAGTCCACGAAACGGGTCAGAATCGAACAAAATTGTGAGTTTTAATGACCGACACGTAAGCACAAACTTGGGGTTCAACAACTATGGAGATCGCTTCGGGACCCTAAAACAGTGAGTAATAGTCCATGAAACGGGCCAGAATTGGCCAAAACTATGAGTGATGACCATCGAAACGTAAACGCACCTCGGTGATCGTCAATTATGGAAATCACTTTGCGACCCTAAAACAGTGAGTAATAGTACACGAAACGAATCAGAATCAGCCAAAACAGTGAGTGTTGATGATCGACACGTAAGCGCACCTTGGGGTTCAACAACTGTGGAAATCGCTTCGGGACCCCAACACAATCAGTAATAGTCCAGGAGACGAGTCAGAATTGGCCAAAACTGTGAGTGTTGACGACGGACACGTAAACGAACACCATAATCGTCAATCATGGAAACCACTCTGGGACCCCAAAACAGCGATTAATAGTGCACGAAACCGATCAAAATCGGTCAAAATTATGAGTGCTGATGACCGACACGACGCACCCCGGGATTCGTCAATCGTGGAAATCATTTCGAGACCCAAAAACTAAGTAATAGTCCAAAAAACGGGCCAAAATCGGCCCAAACAGCGAATCTTGACGACCAACACGTAAGCACACCTTAGGGTTTGACAACCATGGAAGTCACTTTGGGACCACAAAATGGTGAATAATAGTCCAAGAAACGGGTCAGAATTGGCCAAACTGTGAGTGTTGATGACCGACACGTCAACGCACCCCGAGATTCGTTAATGCTAAAAATCACTCTGAGACCCAAAAATAGTTATTAATAGTCCACGAAACGGGCAAGAATAGGCCAAAACAGTGAGTGTTGATGACCGACACGTAAACGCACGCCCGAGGGTTCATTAATCATGAAAATCACTCCAGGACCCCAAAACAGTGAGTAATAGTCCATGAAACGGGCCAAAACTTTGAGTGTTGATGACCAACACGTCAGCGCACCTTGCAGTTCGACAACCATGGAAATCAATTTGGGACCCCAAAACGATGAGTAAAAGTCCACGAAACGGTCAGAATCGGCCAAAATAGTGAGTGTAGATGACCGACACGTAAACGCACCCCGGGGTTCGTTAATCACGAAAATCACTATGGGACTGTTGGAAATATGCCCTAGAGGCAATAATAAAAGAGTTATTATTATATTTCCTTGTTCATGATAATTGTCTTTTATTCATGCTATAACTGTATTATCTGGAAATCGTAATACACGTGTGAATACATAGACCATAACATGTCCCTAGTGAGCCTCTAGTTGACTAGCTCGTTGGTCAACAGATAGTCTTGGTTTCCTGACTATGGACATTAGATGTCATTGACAACGGGATCACATCATTAGGAGAATGATGTGATGGACAAGACCCAATCCTAAGCATAGCACAAGATCGTGTAGTTTGTTTTGCTAGAGCTTTTTCAATGTCAAGTATCTCTTCCTTAGACCATGAGATCGTGTAACTCCCGGATACCGTAAGAGTGCTTTGGGTGTACCAAACGTCACAACGTAACTGGGTGACTATAAAGGTGCACTACAGGTATCTCCAAAAGTGTCTGTTGGGTTGACACGGATCGAGACTGGGATTTGTCACTTCGTATGACGGAGAGGTATCTCTGGGCCCACTCAGTAATGCATCATCATAATGAGCTCAAAGTGACCAAGTGTTTGATCACGGGATCATGCATTACGGTACGAGTAAAGTGACTTGCCGGTAACGAGACTGAACGAGGTATTGGGATACCGACGATCGAGTCTCGGGCATGTAACGTACCGATTGACAAAGGGAATTGTATACGGGGTTGTTCGAATCCTCGACATCGTGGTTCATCCGATGAGATCATCGAGGAGCATGTGGGAGCCAACATGGGTATCCAGATCCCGCTGTTGGTTATTGCCCGAGAGCCGTCTCGGTCATGTCTACGTGTCTCCCGAACCCATAGGGTCTACACACTTAAGGTTCGGTGACGCTAGGGTTGTATGAATATGAGTATGCAGCATACTGAATGTTGTTCGGAGTCCCGGATGAGATTCCGGATGTCACGAGGAGTTCCGGAATGGTCCGAAGGTGAAGAATTATATATAGGAAGTGATATTTCGGCCATCGGGAAAGTTTCGGGGTCACCCGGTATTGTACCGGGACCACCGAAAGGGTCCCGGGGGTCCACCGGGTGGGGCCACCCATCCCGGAGGGCCCCAAGGGCTGAAGTGGGGAGGGGAACCAGCCCATAGTGGGCTGGTGCGCCCCCCTTGGCCCACCCCCTGCGCCTAGGGTTGAAACCCTAGGGTGGGGGGGGGGGGCGCCCCACTTGCCTTCGGGGGTACTCCACCTCCCTTGGCCGCCGCCCCCTTGGGAGATTGGATCTCCCAGGGCCGGCGCCCCCCTGGGGGCCTATATAAAGGGAGGGGGGGAGGGGGCAGACGCACCCTGAAGTTCTGGCACCTCCCTCTCCCCGCTACACCTCTTCCTCCTCCGTCACGTGCTTGGCGAAGCCCTGCCGGAGTGCTGCTGTTCCACCATCACCACGCCGTTGTGCTGCTGCTGGAGCCATCATCATCAACCTCTCCTTCCCCCTTGCTGGATCAAGAAGGAGGAGACGTCATCCGCTCCGTACATGTGTTGAACGCGGAGGTGCCGTCCGTTCGGCTCTAGGATCTCCGGTGATAGGATCACGACGAGAACGACTACTTCAACCCCGTTCTTTTGAACGCTTCCGCTCGCGATCTACAAAGTGGTATGTAGATGCATCTCCCATGACTCGTTGCTTAGATGAACTCATAGATGGATCTTGGTGAAATCGTAGGAAATTTTTTAATTTTCTGCAACGTTCACCAACAGTGGCATCATGAGCTAGGTCTATGCGTAGTTCTCTATTGCACGAGTAGAACACAATTTTGTTGTGGGCGTAGATCTTGTCAACTTGCTTGCCGCTACTAGTCTTATCTTGCTTCAGCGGTATTGTGGGATGAAGCGGCCCGGACCAACCTTACACATACGCTTACATGAGACCGGTTCCACCGACTGACATGCACTAGTTGCATAAGGTGGCTGGCGGGTGTCTGTCTCTCCCACTTTAGTTGGAGCAGATTCGATGAAAAGGGTCCTTATGAAGGGTAAATAGAAGTTGATAAAATCACGTTGTGGTTATTCGTAGGTAAGAAAACGTTCTTGCTAGAACCCAATTGCAGCCACGTAAAAGATGCAAGAACAATTAGAGGACGTCTAACTTGTTTTTGCTGCAATTGTCATGTGATGTGATATGGCCAGAAGTTGTGATGAATGATGAATGATATATTGTGATGTATGAGATCATGTTCTTGTAATAGGAATCACGACTTGCATGTCGATGAGTATGACAACCGGCAGGAGCCATAGGAGTTGTCTTTATTTTTGTATGACCTGCGTGTCATTGAAGAACGCCATGTAAATTACTTTACTTTATTGCTAAACGCGTTAGCCATAGAAGTAGAAGTAATCGTTGGCGTGACAACTTCATGAAGACACAATGATGGAGATCATGATGATGGAGATCATGGTGTCATGCCGGTGACGAAGATGATCATGGAGCCCCGAAGATGGAGATCGAAGGAGCTATATGATATTTGCCATATCATGTCACTACTATATAATTGCATGTGATGTTTATTATGTTGTATGCATCTTGTTTACTTAGAATGGCGGTAGTAAATAAGATGATCCCTTATAATAATTTCAAGAAAGTGTTCCCCCTAATTGTGCACCGTTGCTAAAGTTCGTCGTTTCGAAGCACCACGTGATGATCGGGTGTGATAGATCCTTACGTTCACATACAACGGGTGTAAGACAGATTTACACATGCAGAACACTTAGGGTTAACTTGACAAGCCTAGCATGTACAGACATGGCCTCGGAACACAGAGACCGAAAGGTCGAACATGAGTCGTATAGAAGATACGATCAACATGGAGATGTTCACCGATGATGACTAGTCCGTCTCACGTGATGATCGGACACGGCCTAGTCGACTCGGATCGTGTAACACTTAGATGACTAGAGGGATGTCAAATCTGAGTGGGAGTTCATTCAATAATTTGATTAGATGAACTTAATTATCATGAACTTAGTCTAAAACCTTTGCAAATATGTCTTGTAGATCAAATGGCCAACGCTCGTGTCAACATGAACTTCAACGCGTTCCTAGAGAAAACCAAGCTGAAAGATGATGGCAGCAACTATACGAACTGGGTCCGGAACCTGAGGATCATCCTCATAGCTGCCAGGAAACAATATGTCCTAGAAGGACCGCTAGGTGATGTACCCGTCCCAGAGAACCAAGACATTATGAATGCTTGGCAGTCTCGTGCTGATGATTACTCCCTCGTTCAGTGCGACATGCTTTACAGCTTAGAACCGGGGCTCCAAAAGCATTTTGAGCAACACGGAGCATATGAGATGTTCGAGGAGCTGAAACTAGTTTTCCAAGCTCATGCCCGGGTCGAGAGATATGACGTCTCCGACAAGTTCTATAATTGTAAGATGGAGGAAAATAGTTCTGTCAGTGAGCACATACTCAAAATGTCTGGGTTGCACAACCGCCTGTCCCAGCTGGACATTAACATCCTGGATGAGGCGGTCATTGACAGAATCCTTCAGTCGCTCCCACCAAGCTACAAGAGCTTTGTGATGAACTACAATATGCAGGGGATGGTGAAGACCATTCCTGAAGTATTTTCAATGCTGAAGTCAGCAGAGGTTGAAATCAAGAAAGAACATCAAGTGTTGATGGTCAATAAGACCACTAAGTTCAAGAAGGGCAAGGGTAAGAAGAACTTCAAGAAGGACGACAAAGATGTTGCCGCGCCCGGTAAGCCAGTTGCCGGGAAGAAGTCAAAGAATGGACCCAAGCCTGAAACTGAGTGCTTTTATTGCAAGGGGAAGGGTCACTGGAAGCGGAACTGCCCCAAATACTTAGCGGACAAGAAGGCCGGCAACACTAAAGGTATATTTGATATACATGTAATTGATGTGTACCTTACCAGTACTCGTAGTAACTCCTGGGTATTTGATACCGGTGCCGTTGCTCACATTTGTAACTCACAACAGGAGCTGCGGAATAAAAGGAGACTGGCGAAGGACGAGGTGACGATGCGCGTCGGGAATGGTTCCAAGGTCGATGTGATCGCCGTCGGCACGCTACCTCTACATTTACCTACGGGATTAGTTATGAACCTCAATAATTGTTATTTAGTGCCAAGTTTGAGCATGAACATTGTATCTGGATCTCGTTTGATACGAGATGGCTACTCATTTAAATCCGAGAATAATGGTTGTTCTATTTATATGAGAGATATGTTTTATGGTCATGCCCCGATGGTCAATGGTTTATTCTTAATGAATCTCGAACATAATATTACACATTTTCATAGTGTGAATACCAAAAGATGTAAAGTTGATAACGATAGCCCCACATACTTGTGGCACTGCCGCCTTGGTCACATTGGTGTCAAGCGCATGAAGAAGCTCCATGCTGATGGACTTTTGGAGTCTCTCGATTATGAATCATTTGACACATGCGAACCATGCATCATGGGCAAGATGACCAAGACTCCATTCTCCGGAACAATGGAGCGAGCAACCAACTTATTGGAAATCATACATACCGATGTGTGCGGTCCAATGAGCGTTGAGGCTCGCGGAGGATATCGTTATGTTCTCACTCTCACTGATGACTTGAGTAGATATGGGTATGTCTACTTAATGAAACACAAGTCTGAGACCTTTGAAAAGTTCAAGGAATTTCAGAATGAGGTAGAGAATCAACGTGACCGAAAGATAAAATTCCTATGATCAGATCGTGGAGGAGAATACTTAAGTCACGAATTTGGTACACACTTAAGGAAATGTGGAATCGTTTCACAACTCACGCCGCCTGGAATACCTCAGCGTAACGGTGTGTCCGAACGTCGTAATCGCACTCTATTGGATATGGTGCGGTCTATGATGTCTCTTACCGATTTACCGCTATCATTTTGGGGATACGCTCTAGAGACAGATACATTCACTTTAAATAGGGCACCGTCTAAATCCGTTGAGACGACACCGTATGAATTATGGTTTGGGAAGAAACCTAAGCTGTCGTTTCTAAAAGTTTGGGGATGCGATGCTTATGTCAAGAAACTTCAACCTGAGAAGCTCGAACCCAAGTCGGAAAAATGCGTCTTCATAGGATACCCTAAAGAAACCATTGGGTATACCTTCTACTTAAGATCCGAGGGCAAGATCTTTGTTGCCAAGAACGGATCCTTTCTGGAAAAAGAGTTTCTCTCGAAAGAAGTAAGTGGGAGGAAAGTAGAACTCGATGAAGTACTACCTCTTGAACGGGATAGTAGTGCAGCTCAGGAAGATGTTCCTGTGATGCCTACACCAACTGAAGAGGAAAATAATGATGATGATCAAGGTACTTCGGATCAAGTTGCTACTGAACTTCGTAGGTCCACAAGGGCACGTTCCGCACCAGAGTGGTACGGCAACCCTGTCCTGGAAATCATGTTGTTAGACAACGGTGAACCTTCGAACTATGAAGAAGCGATGGCGGGCCCAGATTCCAACAAATGGCTTGAAGCCATGAAATCCGAGATAGAATCCATGTATGAAAACAAAGTATGGACTTTGATAGACTTGCCCGATGAACGGCGAGCGATAGAAAACAAATGGATCTTTAAGAAGAAGACGGACGCGGATGGTAATATTACCGTCTATAAAGCTCGACTTGTCGCTAAGGGTTATCGACAAGTTCAAGGGATTGACTACGACGAGACATTCTCTCCCGTAGCGAAGCTGAAGTCCGTCCGAATCATGTTAGAAATTGTCGCATACTATGATTATGAGATATGGCAGATGGACGTCAAAACGGCATTCCTTAACGGACATCTTAAGGAAGAACTGTATATGATGCAGCCGGAAGGTTTTGTCGATCCTAAGAATGCTAACAAAGTATGCAAGCTCCAGCGATCCATTTATGGGTTGGTGCAAGCATCTCGGAGTTGGAACATTCGCTTTGATGAGATGATCAAAGCGTTTGGGTTTATGCAGACTTATGGAGAAGCCTGCGTTTACAAGAAAGTGAGTGGGAGCTCTGTGGCATTTCTCATATTATATGTAGATGACATACTCTTGATGGGAAATGATATAGAACTTTTGGACAGCATTAAGGCCTACTTGAATAAGTGTTTTTCAATGAAGGACCTTGGAGAAGCTGCTTATATATTAGGCATCAAGATCTATAGAGATAGACCGAGTCACCTCATAGGTCTTTCACAAAGCACATAGCTTGATAAGATTTTGAAGAAGTTCAAAATGGATCAGTCCAAGAAGGGGTTCTTGCCTGTATTGCAAGGTGTGAGATTGAGCTCGGCTCAATGCCCGACCACGGCAAAAGATAAAGAAGAGATGAGTGTCATCCCCTATACTTCAGCCATAGGATATATTATGTATGCCATGCTGTGTACCAGACCTGATGTAAACCTTGCCGTAAGTTTGGTAGGAAGGTACCAAAGTAATCCCGGCAAGGAACACTGGACAGTGGTCAAGAATATCCTGAAGTACCTGAAAAGGACAAAGGACATGTTTCTCGTTTATGGAGGTGACGAAGAGCTTGCCGTAAAGGGTTACGTCGACGCTAGCTTCGACACAGATCTGGATGACTCTAAGTCACAAACTGGATACGTGTATATGTTGAATGGTGGAGCAGTAAGCTGGTGCAGCTGCAAGCAGAGCGTCGTGGCGGGATCTACATGTGAAGTGGAGTACATGGCAGCCTCGGAGGCAGCACATGAAGCTATTTGGGTGAAGGAGTTCATCACCGACCTAGGAGTCATACCCAATGCGTCGGGGCCGATCAAACTCTTCTATGACAACACTGGAGCTATTGCCCTTGCCAAGGAGCCCAGGTTTCACAAGAAGACCAGGCACATCAAGCGTCGTTTCAACTCCATCCGTGAAAATGTTCAAGATGGAGACATAGATATTTGCAACGTACATACGGATCTGAATGTCGCAGATCCGTTGACTAAACCTCTCTCGCGAGCAAAACATGATCAACACCAGAACTCTATGGGTGTTCGATTCATCACAATGTAACTAGATTATTGACTCTAGTGCAAGTGGGAGACTGTTGGAAATATGCCCTACAGGCAATAATAAAAGGGTTATTATTATATTTCCTTGTTCATGATAATTGTCTTTTATTCATGCTATAACTGTATTATCCGGAAATCGTAATACACGTGTGAATACATAGACCATAACATGTCCCTAGTGAGCCTCTAGTTGACTAGCTCGTTGGTCAACAGATAGTCATGGTTTCCTGACTATGGACATTAGATGTCATTGACAACGGGATCACATCATTAGGAGAATGATGTGATGGACAAGACCCAATCCTAAGCATAGCACAAGATCATGTAGTTCGTTTTGCTAGAGCTTTTTCAATGTCAAGTATCTCTTCCTTAGACCATGAGATCGTGTAACTCCCAGATACCGTAAGAGTGCTTTGGGTGTACCAAACGTCACAACGTAACTGGGTGACTATAAAGGTGCACTACAGGTATTTCCGAAAGTGTCTGTTGGGTTGACACGGATCGAGACTGGGATTTGTCACTTCGTATGACAGAGAGGTATCTCTAGGCCCACTCGGTAATGCATCATCATAATGAGCTCAAAGTGACCAAGTGTTTGGTCACGGGATCATGCATTACGGTACGAGTAAAGTGACTTGCCGGTAACGAGACTGAACGAGGTATTGGGATACCGACGATCGAGTCTCGGGCATGTAACGTACCGATTGACAAAGGGAATTGTATACAGGGTTGTTCGAATCCTCGACATCGTGGTTCATCCGATGAGATCATCGAGGAGCATGTGGGAGCCAACATGGGTATCCAGATCCCGCTGTTGGTTATTGCTCGAGAGCCGTCTCGGTCATGTCTACGTGTCTCCCGAACCCGTAGGGTCTACACACTTAAGGTTCGGTGACGCTAGGGTTGTATGAATATGAGTATGCAGCATACCGAATGTTGTTCGGAGTCCCGGATGAGATCCCGGACGTCACGAGGAGTTCCGGAATGGTCCGGAGGTGAAGAATTATATATAGGAAATGATATTTCGGCCATCGGGAAAGTTTCGGGGTCACCCGGTATTGTACCGGGACCACCGAAAGGGTCCCGGGGGTCCACCGGGTGGGGCCACCCATCCCGGAGGGCCCCAAGGGCTGAAGTGGGGAGGGGAACCAGCCCATAGTGGGCTGGTGCGCACCCTTGGCCCACCCCCTGCGCCTAGGGTTGAAACCCTAGGGTGGGGGGGGGGGGCGCCCCACTTGCCTTGGGGGGTACTCCAACCCCCTTGGCCGCCGCCCCCTGGGAGATTGGATCTCCCAGGGCCGGCGCCCCCCTGGGGGCCTATATAAAGGAAGGGGGGAGGGGGCAGCCGCACCCTGAAGTTCTGGCACCTCCCTCCCCCTGCTACACCTCTTCCTCCTCCGTCACGTGCTTGGCGAAGCCCTGCCGGAGTGCTGCTGTTCCACTACCACCACGCCGTTGTGCTGCTGCTGGAGCCATCATCATTAACCTCTCCTTCCCCCTTGCTGGATCAAGAAGGAGGAGACGTCATCCGCTCCGTACATGTGTTGAACGCGGAGGTGCCGTCCGTTCGGCGCTAGGATCTCCGGTGATAGGATCACGACGAGAACGACTACTTCAACCCTGTTCTTTTGAACGCTTCCGCTCGCGATCTACAAAGTGGTATGTAGATGCATCTCCCTTGACTCGTTGCTTAGATGCACTCATAGATGGATCTTGGTGAAACCGTAGGAAAATTTTTAATTTTCTGCAACGTTCCCCAACAGGGACCCCCAAACAGTGAGTAATAGTCCACGAAACGGGCCAGAATCGGCCAAAACTGTGAGTGTTGATGACCGACACGTAAGCGCACCTTGGGGTTCGACAACCATGGAAAACACTTTGGGACCCCAAAACGGTGAGTAATAGTCCACGAAACGGGCCAGAATCGGCCAAAACTGTGAGTGTTGATGACCGACACATAAACGCACCCCGGGGTTCGTTAATCGTGGAAATCACTCTAGGACCCCAAAACAATGAGTAATAGTCCACGAAATGGGTCAGAATCGGCCAAAACTGTTAGTGTTGACGATGGACATGTAAACGCACCCCCGGGGATCGTCAAATGTGGAAATCACTCTGGGACCCCAAAACAGTGAGTAATACTGCACGAAACGGATCTGAATCGGCCAAAATTGTAAGTGTTGATGACCGACACGTAAACGCACCCCAGGGTTCGTCAATCATGAAAATCACTTCGGGACCCTAAAACTGAGTAATAGTCCAAGAAACGGGCCAGAATCGGCCCAAACTGCGAGTCTTGATGGCCAACATGTAAGCACACCTTGGGGTTCAACAATCGTGAAAATCGCTTTGGGACCTCGAAACGGTGAGTAGTAGTCCAAGAAACGGGTCAGAATCGGCCAAAACTGTGAGTGTTGATGACCGACACGTAAACGCAGCCCGAGATTCGTTAATGTTGGAAATCACTCCGGGGCCCCAAAACGTGATTAATAGTCCACAAAACAGGTAAGAATCGGCAATCACAGTGAGTGTTGACGACCGACACATAAACGCACGCCGGGGTTCCTTAATGATGGAAATCACTCTGGGACCCCAAAACAGTGAGTAATAGTCCACGAAACGGCCCAGAATTGGCCAAAACTGTGAATGTTGATGACCAACACGTCAGCGCACCTTGCGGTTCGACAACCATGGGAATCGCATTGGGACCCCAAAACGGTGAGTAATAGTCTACGAAACGGTCAAGAATCGGCCAAAATAGTGAGTGTAGATAACCGACACGTAAACGCACCCCGGGGTTCGTTAATCGTGGAAATCACCCCTAGACCCCAAAACAGTGAGTAATAGTCCATGAAACGGGCCAGAATCGGCCAACACTGTGAGTGTTGATGGCCGACATGTAAACACACCCCGGGGTTCGTTAATCGTGGAAATCACTCCGGGACACCAAAACAGTGAGTATTAGTCCACGAAACGGGCCAGAATCAGCCAAAACTGTGAGTGTTGATGACCGACAAGTAAGCGCACCCCGGGGTTCGTTAATCGTGGAAAATCACACCGAGACCCCAAAACAGTGAGTAATAGTCCATGAAACAGGCCAGAGTCGACCAAAACTGTGAGTGTTGATGACCAACACGTAAGCGCACCTTGGGGTTCAACAACTATGGAAATCCCTTTAGGACCCAAAAACGATGAGTAATAGTCCATGAAACGGGTTAGAATTGGCCAATACTGTGAGTGTTGATGACGGACACGTAAATGCACCCCGGGGAATGTGAATTGTGGAAATCGCTCTAGGACCCTAAAACAGTGAGTAATAGTGCGTGAAATGGACCAGAATCGGCTAAAATTGTGAGTGTTGATGACCGACACGAAAACGCACCCCAGGGTTCGTCAATCATGGAAATCACTCTAGCACCCCCAAACTGAGTAATAGTCCAAGAAACGGGCCAGAATCGGCCCAAACTGCGATTCTTGACGACCAACACGTAAGCACACCTTGGGGTTCGACTATCATGGATATCTCTTTGGGACCACAAAACATTGAGTAATAGTCCACGAAACGAGTCAGAATCGACAAAAACCGCGAGTGTTGATGACCGACATGGAAACGCACCTCGGGGTTCGTTAATGGTCGAAATCACCCCGGGACCCCAAAACAGTGAGTAATAGTCCACGAAACGGGCCAGAATCGGCCAGAACTTTGAGTGTTGATGACGGACACGTAAGCACACCTTGGGGTTCGACAACCATGGAAAACGC
>NC_041387.1:1165205-1168590 GCF_002162155.2 Triticum dicoccoides | reverse complement strand
AAAACCGTGAATAATAGTCCACGAAAAGGGCCAGAATCGGCCAAAACTGTGAGCGTTAATGACCGACACATAAATGCACCCCGGGGTTCGTTAATCGTGGAAATCACTCCGGGACCCCAAAACAGTAAGTATTACTCCTCGAAACGGGTCAGAATCGGCCAAACCTACGAATGTTGTTAACCGACATCGTTAATCATGGAAATCACTCCAGGACCCCAAAAAAGTGAGTAATAGTCCACGAAACGGGCCAGAATCGGCCAAGACTGTGAGTGTTGATGACTGACACGTAAGCGCACCTTGGGGTTTGACAACCATGGAAAACGCTTTGGGACCCCAAAACCGTGAGTAATAGTCCATGTAACGGGCCAGAATTGGCCAAAACTTTGAGTGTTGACAACGGACACGTAAACGCACCCAGGTGATCGTCAATCGTGGAAATCGCTCTGGGAGCCCAAAACAGTGAGTAATAGTGCACGAAGCGGACCAGAATCGGCCAAAATTGTGAGTGTTAATGGCCGGCACGTAAACGCACCCCGGGGTTCGTCAACTGTGGAAATCACTTTGGGACCGCAAAATTGAGTAATAGTCCAAGAAACGGGCCAGAATCGGCTCAAAGCGTGATTGTTCATGACCGACACGTAAGCGGACCTTGGGGTTTGACAACATGGAAATCGCTTCGGGACCCCAAAACGGTGAGTAATTGTCCACGAAACGGGCTAGAATCGACAAAAACCGTGATTGTTGATGACTGACACGTAAACGTCAATTGTGGAAATCACTCCAGGACCTGAAAACTTTGAGGAATAGTCCAAGAAACGGGCCAAAATCGGCCAAAACTGCGAGAGTTGTTGACCAACACGTAAGCGCACCTTGGGGTTCAACAACTATGGTAATCGCTTCGGGACCGCAAAACTGAGTAATAGTCCAAGATACGGGCCAGAATCGGCCCATACTGTGAGTCTTGACGACCATCATGTAAGCACACCTTGGGGTTCGACAATCATGGAAATCGCTTTGGGACCTCAAAACGGTGAGTAATAGTCCACAAAACGAGTGAGAATCGACAAAAACCGTGAGTGTTGATGACCGACACGTAAACGCACCCCGGGGTTTGTTCATCATCGAAATCACTCCGGGACCCCAAAATAGTGAGTAATAATCCATGAAACGGGCAGAATCTGCCAAAACAGTGACTGTTGATGACCGACACGTAAGTGCACCTTGGGGTTCGACAACCATGGAAAATGCTTCGGGACCCCCAAACGGTGAGTAATAGTCCATGAAACGGGCCAGAATCAACAAAAACCGCGAGTGTTGATTACTGACACGTAAACACACCCGGGGTTCGTCAATGGTGGAAATCACTCCAGGACCCCAAAATAGTGAGTAATAGTCCATGAAACGGGCCAGAATCGGCCAAAACTGTGAGTGTTGATGAACAACACGTAAGCGCACCTTGGGGTTCAACAACTATGGAAATCGCTTCGGGACCCCAAAACGGTGAGTAATTGTCCACGAAATGGGTCAGAATTGGCCAATACTGTGAGTGTTGACGACAGACACGTAAACGCACCCCCGGGGATAGTCAATTGTGGAAATCGCTCTGGGACCCCAAAACAGTGAGTAATACTGCACGAAACGGACCTGAATCGGCCAAAATTGTAAGTGTTGATGACCGACATGTAAACGCACCCCATGGTTCGTCAATCGTCAAAATCACTTCGGGACCCCAAAACTGAGCGCCACGTCCCTACCACCATGGAATTCCACACCGGCAACTACTCACAATGGTGCTGCTTCTTCTTCACCATTGCAGGCATGTTTGGCGTCCGCGACCACCTCGTCGCCCCGGCCGCTCCTCGCCACCATGATCCTTACTGGGTCATGGCTGATCACTCACTCCGACCGTGGCTCAGTCATAATAGTCCAAGAAATCGGCCCAAACTGCGAGTCTTAACGACCAACACGTAAGCACACAAACAATCGTGAAAATTGCTTTGGGACCTCAAAACGGTGAGTAGTAGTCCACGAAATGGGCAAGAATCGACAAAAACTGTGAGTGTTGATGACCGACATGTAAACGCACACTGGGGTTCCTTAATCATGGAAATCACCCCGGGACCCCAAAACAGTGAGTAATAATCCACGAAACAGCCCAGAGTCGGCCAAAACTGTGAGTGTTGATGACCAACACGTCAGCGCACCTTGCGGTTCGACAACCATGGAAATCGCTTTGGGACCCCAAAACGGTGAGTCTACGAAACGGTCCAGAATCGGCCAAAATAGTGAGTGTAGATGACCGACACGTAAACGCACCCCAGGGTTCGTTAATCGTGGAAATCAACCCTGGACCCCAACACAGTGAGTAATAGTCCATGAAACGGGCCAGAATCGGCCAACATTGTGAGTGTTGATGCCTGACATGTAAACACACCCCGGGGTTCGTTAATCGTGGAAATCACTCCGGGACCCCAAAACAGTGAGTATTAGTCCACGAAACGGCCCAGAATTGGCCAAAACTGTGAATATTGATGATCGACAAGTAAGCACACCCCGGGGTTCGTTAATCATGGAAAATCACACCGAGACCCCAAAACAGTGAGTAATAGTCCACGAAACGGGTCAGAATTGGCCAATACTGTGAGTGTTGATGACAGACACATAAACTAACTCCTGGGAATGTGAATTGTGGAAATCACTCTGGGACCCCAAAACGGTGAGTAATAGTGCGCGAAACGGACCAGAATCGGCCAAAATAGTGAGTGTTGATGACCGACACGTAAAGGCACCCCGGGGTTCGTCAATCATGGAAATCACACTGGGACCCCAAAACTGAGTAATAGTCCAAGAAACGGGCCAGAATCGGCGCAAACTGCGATTCTTGACGACCAACACGTAAGCACATCTTGGGGTTCGACTATCATGGAAATCGCTTTGGGACCACAAAACATTGAGTAATAGTCCACGAAACGAGTCAGAATCGACAAAAACCGCGAGTGTTGATGACCGACACATAAACGCACCTCGGGGTTTGTTAATGGTGGAAATCACTCTGGGATCCCACAACAGTGAGTAATAGTCCATGAAACGGCCATAATTGACCAGAATAGTGAGTGTTGATGACCGACACGTAAATGCACCCCGGGGTTTGTTAATCATCGAAATCACTCCGGGACCCCAAAACAGTGAGTAATAATCCACGAAACGGGCCAGAATCGGCCAAAACTGTGAGTGTTGATGACCGACACGTAAGCGCACCTTGAGGTTGGACAACCAGGTAAAATGCTTTGGGACCCCAAAACCGTGAGTAATAGCCCACGAACCGGGCCAGAACCGGCCAAAACTGTGAGTGATGATGACCGACACATAAATGCACCCCGGGGTT
>NC_041387.1:1162475-1164797 GCF_002162155.2 Triticum dicoccoides | reverse complement strand
ACCCCTAAAAAGTGAGTAATAGTCCATGAAACGGGCCAGAATCGGCCAAAACTGTGAGTGTTGATGACCGACACGTAATCGCACCTTGGGGTTCGACAACCATGGAAATCGCTTTGGGACCCCAACACGGTGAGTAATAGTCCACAAAACAGATCAGAATCGGCCAAAACAGTGAGTGTTGATGACCGACACATAAACGCACCCCGGGGTTCGTTAATCCTGGAAATCACTCCGGGACCCCAAAATAGTGACTAATAGTCCACGAAACGGGCCAGAATTGGCCAAAACAGTGAGTGTTGACGACCGACACGTAAACACAACCCGGGGTTTGTTAATCATGGAAATCACCTCGGGACCCCAAAACAGTGAGTAATAGTCTAAGAAATGGGCCAGAATCGGCCAAAACTGCGAGTGTTGATGACCAACACGTAAGCGCACCTTGGGGTTCGACAGCTATGAAAATCGCTTCGGGACCCCAAAACGGTTCAATACTGTGAGTGTTAACGACGGACACGTAAACACAACCCGGGGATCGTTAATCGTGGTAATCGCTCTGGGACCCCAAAATGATTAGTAATAGTGCACGAAACGAACCTGAATCGGCCAAAATTGTGACTGTTGATGACCGACACGTAAACACACCCAGAGGTTCGTCAATCGTGAAAATCACATCGGGACCCCAAAACTGAGTAATTTTTCAAGAAACGGGCCAGAATTGGCCCAAACTGCGATTCTTTACGACCAACACGTAAGCACATCTTGGGGTTCGACAATTAGGGAAATTGCTTTGGGACGACAAAGTGTTGAGTAATAGTCCACGAAACGAGTCAGAATCGACAAAAACCGCGAGTGTTAATGACCGACACGTAAACGCACCCCGGGGTTCGTTAATGGTGGAAATCACTCTGGGACCCCACAACAGTGAGTAATAGTCCACGAAACGGCCAGAATTGGCCAAAATAGCGAGTGTTGATGACCGACACGTAAACGCACCACGGGGTTCGTTAATCATCGAAATCACTCTAGGACCCCAAAACAGTGTGTAATAATCCACGAAACGGGCTAGAATCGGCCAAAACTGTGACTGTTGATGACCGACACGTAAGCGCACCATGGGGTTCGACAACCATGGAAAACACTTTGGGACCCCAAAATGGTGAGTAATAGTCCACGAAATGGGCAAGAATCAGCCAAACTGTGAGTGTTGATGACCGACACTTAAACGCACCCTAGGGTTCGTTAATCGTGGAAATCACTCCGGGAGCCCAAAACAATGAGTAATAGTCCACGAAATGGGTCAGAATCGGCCAAAACTATGAATGTTGTTGACCAACACGTAAAAGCAACCCGGGGTTCGTCAACCATGGAAATCACTCTGGGGCCAATACCGAGTAATAGTCCAAGAAACGGGCCAGAATCAGCCCAAACTGCGATTCTTGACGACCAACACGTAAGCACACCTTGGGGTTCGACTCATGAAAATTGCTTTGGGACCACAAAACATTGAGCAATAGTCCATGAAATGAGTCAGAATCAACAAAACCGCGAGTGTTGCGACACGTAAACGCACCCTGGGGTTCGTTAATGGTGGAAAATCACTCTGGGACCCCATAACAGTGAGTAATAGTCCACGAAACGGCCATAATCGGCCAAAATAGTGAGTGTTGATGATCGACACGTAAACGCACCCCGGGGTTCGTTAATCATCGAAATCAGTCCAGGACCCGAAAACAGTGAGTAATAATCCATGAAACGGGCCAGAATCGGCTAAAACTGTGAGTGTCGATGACCAACACGTAAGCGCACCTTGGGGTTCGACTACCATGGAAAACGCTTTGGGACCCCAAAACTGCGAGTAATAGTCCACAAAATGGGCCAGAATCGGCCAAAACTGTGAGTGTTGATAACCGACACATAAATGCACCCGGGGGTTTCTTAATCATGGAAATCACTCTGGGACCCCAAAACAGTGAGTATTAGTCCACGAAACGGGTCAGAATTGGCCAAAACTACGAATGTTGTTGACCGACATCGTTAATCCTGGAAATCACTCCGAGACCCCAAAAAAGTGAGTAATAGTCCATGAAACGGGCCAGAATCGGCCAAATCTATGAGTGTTGATGACCGACACGTAAGCGCTCCTTGGGGTTCGATAGCCATGGAAATCACTTTGGGCCCGAAAACGGTGAGTAATAGTCCACGAAATGGGTCAGAATCAGCCAAAACAGTGAGTGTTGATGACCGACACGTAAACGCACCCCGGGGTTTGTTAATCATGGAAATCAGCTCGGGACCCCAAAATAGTGAGTAATAGTCCAAGAA
>NC_041387.1:1127351-1162171 GCF_002162155.2 Triticum dicoccoides | reverse complement strand
AAAACTATGAGTGTTGATGACCGACAAGTAAATGCACCCTGGGGTTCGTTAATCGTGGAAATCACTCCGGGACCCCGAAATAGTGACTAATAGTTCACGAAACGGGCCAAAATTGGCCAAAGCAGTGAGTGTTGATGACCGACACGTAAACACTCCCCGGGGTTTGTTAATCACGGAAATCAGCTCGGGACCCCAAAATAGTCAGTAATAGTCCAAGAAACGGGCCAGAATTGGCCAAAACTGTGAGTGTTGATGACCGACATGTAAGCGCACCCCGGGGTTCGTTAATCATGGAAAATCACACCGAGAACCCAAACGGTGAGTAATAGAACATGAAACGGGCCAGAATCGGCCAAAACTGTGAGTGTTGATGACCAACACGTAAGCGCACCTTGGGGGTCAACAACTATGGAAATCGCTTCGGGACCCAAAAACAGTGAGTAATAGTCCAAACGGGATAGAATTGGCCAATACTGTGAGTGTTGATGGCGGACACGTAAATGCATCCCGGGAATGTGAATTGTGGAAATCGCTCAGGGACCGCAAAACGGCGAGTAATAGTGTGCGAAACGGACCAGAATCGGCCAAAATTGTGAGTGTTGATGACCGACACGTAAACGCACCCCGGGGTTCGTCAATCATGGAAATCACTGTGGGACCCCAAAACTGAGTAATAGTCCAAGAAATGGGCCAGAATCGGCCCAAACTGTGATTCTTGATGACCAACACGTAAGCACACCTTGGGGTTCGACTATCATGGAAATCGATTTGGGACCACAAAACGTTGAGTAATAGTCCACGAAACGAGTCAAAATCGACAAAAACCGCGAGTGTTGCGACACGTAAACGCACCCCGGGGTTCGTTAATGGTGGAAATCACTCTTCGACCCCACAACAGTGAGTAATAGTCCACGAAACGGCCATAATCGGCCAAAATAGTGAGTGTTGATGACCGACACGTAAACGCACCCCGGGGTTCGTTAATCATCGAGATCACTCCGGGACCCCAAAACAGTGAGTAATAATCCACGAAATGGGCCAGAATCGGCCAAAACTGTGAGTGTTGATGACAAACACATAAGCGCATCTTTGGGTTCAACAACTATGGAAATCGCTTCGGGACCCCAAAACGGTTTCAATACTGTGAGTGTTGACGACGGACACGTAAACAAACCCCAGGGATCGTCAATCGCGGAAATCGCTCTGGGACCCAAAAACGATTAGTAATAGTGCATGAAACGGACCTGAATCGGCCAAAATTCTGAGTGTTGATGACTGACACGTAAACGCACCTAGAGGTTTGTCAATCGTGAAAATCACTTCGGGACCCAAAAACTGAGCAATTGTCCAAGAAACGGGCCAGAATTGGCCCAAACTGCGATTCTTGACGTCCAACACGTAAGCACACCTTGGGGTTCGACAATCATGGAAATCACTTTGGGACCACAAAACGTTGAGTAATAGACAATGAAACGAGTTAGAATCGACAAAAACCACGAGTGTTGATGACCGACATGTAAACGCACCCCGTGGTTCTTTAATGGTGGAAATCACTTCGGGACCCCACAATAGTGAGTAATAGTCCACGAAACGGGCCAGAACAGTGAGTGTTGAGAACCGACACGTAAAGTCACCCCAGGGTTCGTTAATCATTGAAATCACTCTGGGACCCCAAAACCGTGAGTAATAGTCCACAAAACGGACCAGAGTCGGCAAAAACTGTGAGCGTTGATGACCGACACATAAACGCACCCCGAGGTTTGTTAATCGTGGAAATCAGTCGGGACCCCAAAACAGTGAGTAATAGTCCATGAAACGGGTCAGAATCGGCCAAAACTATGAATGTTGTTAACCGACACGTAAACGCAGCCTGGGGGTCGTTAACCATGGAAATCAGTCTGGGACCCCATAACCTTGAGTAATAGTCCACGAAACAGGCCAGAATCGGCCAAACCTATGAGTGTTGACGACCGACATATAAGCGCACCCCGGGGTTCGTTAATCGTGGACATCACTCCGGGACCCCAAAAAAGTGAGTAATAGTCCATGAAACGTGCCAGAATCGGCCAAAACTGTGAGTGTTGATTACCGAGACGTAAGCACACCTTGGGGTTCAACAACCATGGAAGTCGCTTTGGGACCCCAAAACGGTGAGTAATAGTCCACGAAACGGGTCAGAATCGGCCAAAACAGTGAGTGTTGATGACTGACACGTAACCGCGCCCCAGGGTTCATTAATCGTGGAAATCACTCCGGGACCCCAAAATAGTGACTAATATTCTACGAAACGGGCCCGAATTTGCCAAAACAGTGAGTGTTGATGACCGACACGTAAACACACCCCGGGGTTTGTTAATCATGGAAATCTGCTCGAGACCCCAAAACATTTAGTAATAGTCCAAGAAACGGGCCAGAATCGGCCAAAACTGTGAGTGTCGATGACCAACACGTAAGCGCACCTTGGGGTTCGACAGCTATGGAAATCGCTTCGGGACCCCAAAACGGTTCAATACTGTAAGTGTTGACGACGGACATGTAAACGAACCCCGGGGATCTTCAATCGTGGAAATCGCTTTGGGACCCCAAAACGATTAGTAATAGTGCACGAAACGGACTTGGATCGGCCAAAATTGTGAGTGTTAATGACCGACGCGTAAACGCACCCCGAGGTTCGTCAATCGTGAAAATCACTTCGGGACCCCAAAACAGATTAATAGTCCAAGAAACGGGCCAGAATTGGCCCAAAGTGCGAGTCTTGACGAACAACACGTAAGCACACCTTGGGGGTTCAACACTCATGGAAAATAATTTGGACCTCAAAGCGGTGATTAATATTTCACGAAATTAGTCAGAATCGACAAAAACCGCGAGTATTGATGACCGAAATGTAAACGCACCTCGGGGTTCATTAATGGTGGAAATCACTCCGGGACCCCACAACAGTGAGTAATAGTCCATGAAACGGGCCAGAATCGGCCCAAACACTGAGTGTTGATGACCGACACGTAAATGCACCTCGGTGTTCCTTAATCATCGAAATCACTCCGGGACCCCAAAACATTGGGTAGTAATCCACGAAACGGGCCAGAATCGGCCAAAGCTGTGAGTGTTGATGACCGACATGTAAGCGCACCTTGGGGTTAGACAACCTTGGAAAATGCTTCGGGACCCCTAAACGGTGGGTAATAGTCGACAAAACGGGCCAGAATCGACAAAAACCACGAGTGTTGATTACCGACACGTAAACGCACCCGGGGTTCGTCAATTGTGGACATCACTCGAGGACCCCAAAACTGTGAGGAATAGTCCAAGAAACGGGCCAAAACCGTGAGTGTTGATGACCAACACGTAAGTGCACCTTGGGGTTCAACAACTACGGAAATCGCTTCGGGACCCCAAAACGGTGAGTAATAGTCCATGAAACGGGTCACGATTGGCCAATACTGTGACTGTTGACGACGGACACGTAAACGCACCCCCGGGGATCGTCAATTGTGGAAATCACTCTGGGACCCCAAAATAGTGAGTAATACTGCATGAAACGGACCTGAATCGGCCAAAATTGAAAGTGTTGATGACCGACACGTAAACGCACCCCGGGGTTCGTCAATCATGAAAATCACTTCGGGAGCCCAAAACTGAGTAATTGTCCAAGAAACGGGCCAAAATTGGCCCAAACTGCGAGTCTTGACGACCAACATGTAAGCACACCTTGGGGTTCGACAATTGTGAAAATCGCTTTGGGACCGCAAAACGGTGAGTAGTAGTCCAAGAAACGGGTCAGAATCACTCCGGGAATGCTGGAAATGCTGGAAATCACTCCGGGACCCCAAAAAGTGATCAATAGTCCATGAAACGGGCAAGAATCGGCAAAACCAGTGAGTGTTGATTACCGACACGTAAATGCATGCCGGGGTTCCTTAATCATGGAAATCACTCCGGGACCCCAAAACAGTGTGTAATAGTCCAGGAAACGGCTCAGAATCGGCCAAAACTGTGAGTGTTGATGACCAACACGTCAGCGCATCTTGCGGTTCGACAACTATGGAAATCACTTTGGGACCCCAAAACAGTGAGTAATAGTTTACGAAACAGTCCAGAATCGGCCAAAATAGTGGGTGTAGATGACCGACACGTAAACGCACCCAGGGGTTCGTTAATCGTGGAAATCACCCTTGGACGCCAAAACAGTGAGTAATAGTCCGTGAAACGGGCCAGAATCGGCCAGCACTGTGAGTGTTGATGGCCGACACGTAAACACACCCCGGGGTTCGTTAATAGTGGAAATCACTCCGGGACCCCAAAACGGTGAGTATTAGTCCATGAAACGGGCCAGAATTGGCCAAAACCGTGAGTGTTGATGACCGACAAGTAAGCGCACCCCGGGGTTCGTTAATCATGGAAAATCACACCGAGACCCCAAAACGGTGAGTAATAGTCCATGAAACGGGCAAGAATCGACCAAAACTGTGAGTGTTGATGACGAACACGTAAGCGCACCTTGGGGTTAAAAAACTATGGAAATTCCTTCGGGACCCAAAAACGGTGAGTAATAGTCCATGAAACGGGTCAGAATTGGCCAATACTAAGAGTGTTGATAACGGACACGTAAACACACCCCGGGGAATGCGAATTGTGGAAATCGCTCTGTGACCCCAAAACGGTGAGTAATAGTGCATGAAACGGACCAGAATCGGCCAAAATTGTGAGTGTTGATGACCGACACGTAAACGCACCCCGGGGTTCATCAATCATGGAAATCACTCTAGGACCCCAAAACTGAGTAATAGTCCAAGAAATGGGCCAGAATCGGCCCAAACTGCGATTCTTGACGACCAACACGTAAGCATACCTTGGGGTTCGACTATCATGGAAATCACTTTGGGACCATAAAACATTGAGTAATAATCCACGAAACGAGTCAGAATAGACAAAAACGCGAGTGTTGATGACCGACACGTAAACGCACCCCGGGCTTCGTTAATGGTGGAAATCACTATGGGACCCCTCAACGTTGAGTAATAGTCCACGAAACAGCCATAATCGGCCAAAATAGTGAGTGTTGATGACCGACACGTAAATGCACCCCGGGGTTCATTAATCATCAAAATCACTCCGGGACCCCAAAACAGTGAGTAATAATCCACGAAACGGGCCAGAATCAGCCAAAACTGTGAGGGTTGATGACCAACACATAAGCGCACCTTGGGGTTTGACAACCATGGAAAACGCTTTGGGACCCCAAAACCGTGAGTAATAGTCCACGAAACGGGCCAGAATCGGCCAAAACTGTGAGTGTTAATGACTGACACACAAATGCACCCAGGGGTTTGTTAATCGTGGAAATCACTCCGGGACCCCAAAACAGTGAGGATTAGTGCACGAAACGGGTCAGAATTGGCCAAAACTACGAATATTGTAGACTGACATCGTTAATCATGGAAATCACTCCGGGACCACAAAAAAGTGAGTAATAGTCCATGAAACGGGCCAGAATCGGCCAAAACTGTGAGTGTTGATGACCAACACGTAAGCGCACCTTGGGGTTCGACAACCATGGAAATCCCTTTGGGACCCCCAAATGGAGAGTAATAGTCCACGAAACGGCTAAGAATCGGCCAAAACAGTGAGTGTTGATGACCGACACATAAACGCACCCCTGGGTTCGTCAATCATGGAAATCACTCCGGGACCCCAAAATAGTGACTAATAGTCCATGAAACGGGCCAGAATTAGCCAAAATAGTGAGTGTTGATGACCGACACGTAAACACACCCCGGGGTTTGTTAATCATGGAAATCACCTCGGGACCCCAAAACAGTGAGTAATAGTCCAAGAAACGGGCCGGAATCGGCCAAAACCGTGAGTATTGATGACCAACACGTAATCGCACCTTGGGCTTCGACAACTATGGAAATCGCTTTGGGACCCCAAAACGGTTCAATGCTATGAGTGTTGACGATGGACACGTAAACGAACCCCGGGGATCATCAATCGTGGAAATCGCTCTGGGACCCCAAAACGATTAGTAACAGTGCACGAAACGGACCTGAATCGGCCAAATTGGTGAGTGTTGATGACTGACACGTAAACGCACCCAAAGGTTCGTCAATCGTGAAAATCACTTCGGGACCCCAAAACTTAGGAATTGTCCAAGAAACGGGCCAGAATTGGCCCAAACTGTGATTCTAGACGACCAACACATAAGCACATCTTGGGGTTCGACAATCATGGAAATCGCTTTGGGACCACAAAACATTGAGTAATAGTCAACGAAACGAGTCAGAATCGACAAAAACCATGAGTGTTGATGACCGACACGTAAACGCACCCCGGGGTTCTTTAGTGGTGGAAATCACTTCGGGACCCCACAACAGTGAGTAAAAGTCCACGAAACGGGCCAGAATCGGCCAAAATAGTGAGTGTTGATGACCGACACGCAAACGCACCCCGGGGTTTGTTAATCATCGAAATCACTCCGGGACCCCAAAACAGTGAGTAATAATCCACGAAACGGGCCAGAATCGGCCAAAACTGTTAGTGTTGATGACCGACACATAAGCGCACCTTGGGGTTTGACAACCATGGAAAACACTTTGGGACCCCAAAACGGTGAGTAATAGTCCACGAAACGGGCCAGAATTGGCAAAAACTGTGAGTCTTGATGACCGACACATAAACGCACCCCGGGGTTCGTTAATCGTGGAAATCACTCCGGGACCCCAAAACAATGAGTAATAGTCCACGAAACGGGTCAGAATCGGCCAAAACTATGAATGTTGTTGACCGACACGTAAACGCAACCCAGGGTTCGTTAACCATGGTAATCACTCCGGGACCCCAAAACGTTGAGTAACATTCCATGAAAGGGCCAGAATCAGACAAACCTATGAGTGTTGATGACCGACACGTAAGCGCACCCCGGGGTTCGTTAATCGTGAACATCACTTCGGGAGCCCAAAATAGTGACTAATCCACGAAACGGGACAGAATTGGCCAAAACAGTGAGTGTTGATGACCGACACGTAAGCGCACCTTGGGTTCGACAACCATTGAAATCGCTTTGGGACCCCAAAACAGTGAGTAATAGTCCACGAAACGGATCAGAATCGACCAAAACAGTGAGTGTTGATGACCGACACGTAAACGCACCCCGTGGTGCGTTAATCATGGAAATCACTCCGGGAGCCCAAAATAGTGACTAATCCACGAAACGGGTCAGAATTGGCCAAAACAGTGAGTGTTGATGACCGACACGTAAACACACCTCGGGTTTGTTAATCATGGAAATCAGCTCAGGACCCGAAAAGAGTGAGTAATAGTCCAAGAAACGGGCCAAAATCGGCCAAAACTATGAGTGTTGATGACCAAGAAGTAAGCGCACCCCGGGGTTTGTTAATCATGGAAAATCACACCGAGACCCCAAAACAGTGAGTAATAGTCCATGAAACGGGCCAGAATCGGCCGAAACTGTGAGTGTTGATGACCAACACGTAAGCGCACCTTGGGGTTCAACAACTATGGAAATCGCTTTGGGACCAAAAATAGTGAGTAATAGTCCATGAAACGGGCCAGAATTGGCCAATACTGTGAGTGCTGATGACGGACACGTAAACGGACCCCGGGGAATGTGAATTGTGGAAATCGCTCTAGGACCGCAACACAGAGAGTAATAGTGCATGAAACAGACCAGAATCGGCCAAAATTGTGAGTGTTGATGACCGACACGTAAACGCACCCCGGGGTTCGTCAATCATGGAAATCACTCTAGGACCCCAAAACTGAGTAATAGTCCAAGAAATGGGCCAGAATAGGCCCAAACTGCGATTCTTGACGACCAACACGTAAGCATACCTTGGGGTTCGACTATCATGGAAATCACTTTGGGACCACAAAACATTGAGTAATAATCCACGAAACGAGTTAGAATAGACAAAAACGCGAGTGTTGATGATCGACACGTAAACGCACCCCGGGGTTCATTAATGGTGGAAATCACTATGGGACCCCTCAACAGTGAGTAATAGTCCACGAAACAGCTATAATCGGCCAAAATAGTGAGTGTTGATGACCGACACGTAAATGCACTCCGGGGTTCGTTAATCATCAAAATCACTCCGGGACCCCAAAACAGTGAGTAATAATCCACGAAACGGGCCAGAATCAGCCAAAACTGTGAGTGTTGATGACCAACACATAAGCGCACCTTGGGGTTTGACAACCATGGAAAACGCTTTGGGACCCAAAAACCGTGAGTAATAGTCCACGAAACGGGCCAGAATCGGCCAAAACTGTGAGTGTTAATGACTGACACATAAATGCACCCAGGGGTTTGTTAATTGTGGAAATCACTCCGGGACCCCAAAATAGTGAGGATTAGTGCACGAAACGGGTCAGAATTGGCCAAAACTACAAATGTTGTAGACCAACATCGTTAATCATGGAAATCACTCCGGGACCCCAAAAAAGTGAGTAATAGGCCATGAAACGGGCCAGAATCGGCCAAAACTGTGAGTGTTGATGACCAACACGTAAGCGCACCTTGGGGTTCGACAACCATGGAAATCGCTTTGGGACCCCAAAATGGAGAGTAATAGTCCACGAAACGGCTAAGAATCGGCCAAAACAGTGAGTGTTGATGACCGACACATAAACGCACCCCTGGGTTCATTAATCGTGGAAATCACTCTGGGACCCCAAAATAGTGACTAATAGTCCATGAAACGGGCCAGAATTAGCCAAAATAGTGAGTGTAGATGACCGACACGTAAACACACCCCGGGGTTTGTTAATCATGGAAATCACCTCGGGACCCCAAAACAGTGAGTAATAGTCCAAGAAACGGGCCGGAATCGGCCAAAACCGTGAGTATTGATGACCAACACATAAGCGCACCTTGGGGTTCGACAACTATGGAAATCGCTTCGGGACCCCAAAACGGTTCAATGCTATGAGTGTTGACGATGGACATGTAAACGAACCCCGGGGATCATCAATCGTGGAAATCGCTCTGGGACCCCAAAACGATTAGTAACAGTGCACGAAACGGACCTGAGTCGGCCAAAACTGTGAGTGTTGATGACCGACACGTAAACGCACCCAGAGGTTCGTCAATCGTGAAAATCACTTCGGGACCCCAAAACTTAGGAATTGTCCAAGAAACGGGCCAGAATTGGCCCAAACTGCGATTCTAGACGACCAACACATAAGCACATCTTGGGGTTCGACAATCATGAAAATCGCTTTGGGACCACAAAACATTGAGTAATAGTCAACGAAACGAGTCAGAATCGACAAAAACCATGATTGTTGATGACCGACACGTAAACGCACCCCGGGGTTCTTTAATGGTGGAAATCACTTCGGGACCCCACAACTGTGAGTAACAGTCCACGAAACGGGCCAGAATCGGCCAAAACAGTGAGTGTTGATGACCGACACGTAAACGCACCCCGGGGTTTGTTAATCATCGAAATCACTCCGGGACCCCAAAACAGTGAGTAATAATCCACGAAACGGGCCAGAATCGGCCAAAACTGTTAGTGTTGATGACCGACACGTAAGCGCACCTTGGAGTTTGACAACCATGGAAAACACTTTGGGGCCCCAAAACGGTGAGTAATAGTCCACGAAATAGTCCAGAATCGGCAAAAACTGTGAGTGTTGACGACCGACACATAAACGCACCCCAGGGTTCGTTAATAATGGAAATCACTCCGGGACCCCAAAACAATGAGTAATAGTCCACGAAACGGGTCAGAATCGGCCAAAACTATGAATGTTGTTGACCGACATGTAAATGCAACCCAGGGTTCATTAACCATGGTAATCACTTCGGGACCCCAAAATGTTGAGTAATATTCCATGAAATGGGCCAGAATCAGACAAACCTATGAGTGTTGATGACCGACACGTAAGTGCACCCCGGGGTTTGTTAATCGTGAACATCACTCCGGGAGCCCAAAAAAGTGACTAATCCACGAAACGGGCCAGAATTGGCCAAAACAGTGAGTGTTGATGACCGACACGTAAGCGCACCTTGGGTTCGACAACCATTGAAATCGCTTTGGGACCCCAAAACAGTGAGTAATAGTCCACGAAACGGGTCAGAATCGGCCAAAACAGTGAGTGTTGATGACTGACACGTAAACGCACCCCGTGGTGTGTTAATCGTGGAAATCACTCCGGGAGCCCAAAATAGTGACTAATCCACGAAACGGGTCAGAATTGGCCAAAACAGTGAGTGTTGATGACCGACACGTAAACACACCTCGGGTTTGTTAATCATGGAAATCAGCTCGGGACCCCAAAAGAGTGAGTAATAGTCCAAGAAACGGGCCAAAATCGGCCAAAACTATGAGTGTTGATGACCGAGAAGTAAGCGCACCCCGGGGTTCGTTAATCATGGAAAATCACACCGAGACCCCAAAACTGTGAGTAATAGTCCATGAAACGGGCCAGAATCGGCCGAAACTGTGAGTGTTGATGACCAACACGTAAGCGCACCTTGGGGTTCAACAACTATGGGAATCGCTTTGGGACCAAAAACAGTGAGTAATAGTCCATGAAACGGGTCAAAATTGGCCAATACTGTGAGTGTTGATGACGGACACGTAAACGCACCCCGGGGAATGTGAATTGTGGAAATCGCAATGGGACCGCAACACAGAGAGTAATAGTGCATGAAACGGACCAGAATCGCCCAGAATTGTGAGTGTTGATGACCGACACGTAAACGCACCCCGGGGTTCGTCAATCATGGAAATCACTCTAGGACCCCAAAACTGAGTAATAGTCCAAGAACTGGGCCATAATCGGCCCAAACTGCGATTCTTGACGACCAACACGTAAGCATACCTTGGGGTTCGACTATCATGGAAATCACTTTGGGACCACAAAACATTGAGTAATAATCCACGAAACGAGTCAGAATAGACAAAAACGCGAGTGTTGATGACCGACACGTAAACGCACCCCGGGGTTCGTTAATGGTGGAAATCACTATGGGACCCCTCAACATTGAGTAATAGTCCACGAAACAGCCATAATCGGCCAAAATAGTGAGTGTTGATGACCGACACGTAAATGCACCCCGGGGTTCGTTAATCATCAAAATCACTCCGGGACCCCAAAACAGTGAGTAATAATCCACGAAATGGGCCAGAATCAGCCAAAACTGTGATTGTTGATGACCAACACATAAGCGCACCTTGGGGTTTGACAACCATGGAAAATGCTTTGGGACCCCAAAACCGTGAGTAATAGACCACGAAACGGGCCAGAATCGGCCAAAACTGTGAGTGTTAATGACTGACACATAAATGCACCCAGGGGTTTGTAAATCGTGGAAATCACTCCGGGATCCCAAAACAGTGAGGATTAGTGCATGAAACGGGTCAGAATTGGCCAAAACTACGAATGTTGTAGACCGACATCTTTAATCATGGAAATCACTCCGGGACCCCAAAAAAGTGAGTAATAGTCCATGAAACGGGCCAGAATCGGCCAAAACTGTGAGTGTTGATGACCAACACGTAAGCGCACCTTGGGGTTCGACAACCATGGAAATTGCTTTGGGACCCCAAAATGGAGAGTAATAGTCCACGCAACGGCTAAGAATCGGCCAAAATAGTGAGTGTTGATGACCGACACATAAACGCACCCCTGGGTTCGTTAATCGTGGAAATCACTCCGGGACCCCAAAATAGTGACTAATAGTCCGTGAAACGGGCCAGAATTAGCCAAAATAGTGAGTGTTGATGACCGACACGTAAACACACCCCGGGGTTTGTTAATCATGCAAATCACCTGAGGACCCCAAAACAGTGAGTAATAGTCCAAGAAACGGGCCGGAATCGGCCAAAACCGTGAGTATTGATGACCAACACGTAAGCGCACCTTGGGGTTCGGCAACTATGGAAATCGCTTCGGGACCCCAAAATAGTTCAATGCTATGAGTGTTGACGATGGACACGTAAACGAACCCCGGGGATCATCAATCGTGGAAATCGCTCTGGGACCCCAAAACGATTAGTAACAGTGCACGAAACGGACCTGAATCAGCCAAAATTGTGAGTGTTGATGACCGACACGTAAACACACCCAGAGGTTCGTCAATCGTGAAAATCACTTCGGGACCCCAAAACTTAGGAATTGTCCAAGAAACGGGCCAAAATCGGCCCAAACTGCGATTCTAGACGACCAACACATAAGCACACCTTGGGGTTCTACAATCATGGAAATCGCTTTGGGACCACAAAACATTGAGTAATAGTCAACGAAACGAGTTAGAATCGACAAAAACCATGAGTGTTGATGACGGACACGTAAGCGCACCTTGGGGTTCGACAACCCTGGAAAACACTTTGGGACCCCAAAACGGTGAGTAATAGTCCACGAAACGGGCCCGAATCGGCAAAAACTGTGAGTGTTGATGACCAACACATAAATGCACCCCAGGGTTCGTTAATCATGGAAATCACTCAGGAACCCAAAACAATGAGTAATAGTCCACGAAACGGGCCAGAATCGGCCAAAACTATGAATAGTCCACGACTCGTAAACGCTACCCGGGGTTCCTTAACCATGGAAATCACTCCGGGACCCCAAAACATTGAGTAATATTCCACGAAACGGGCCAGAATCGGCCAAACCTATGAGTGTTGATGACCGACACGTAAGCGCACCCCGGGGTTCATTAATCGTGGAAATCACTCCGGGACCCCAAAAAAGTGAGTAATAGTCCATGAAACGGGCCAGAATCGGCCAAAACTGTGAGTGCTGATGACCAGCATGTAAGCGCAGCTTGGGGTTCTACAACGATGGAAATCGCTTTGGGACCCCAAAATGATGAGTAATAGTCCGCGAAACGGGTCAGAATCGTCCAAAATAGTGAGTGTTGATGACCGACACGTAAACGCACCCCGGGGTTCGTTAATCGTGGAAATCACTCTGGGACCCAAAAATAGTGACTAATAGTCCACGAAACGGGTCAGAATTTGCCAAAACAGTGAGTGTTGATGACCGACACGTAAACACACCCCGGGGTTTGTTAGTCATGGAAATCAGCTTGGGACCCCAAAACAATGAGTAATAGTCCAAGCAACGGGACAGAACCGGCCAAAACTGCGAGGTTGATGACCAACACGTAAGCGCACCTTGGGGTTCGATAGCTATGGAAATCGCTCCGGGAGCCCAAAACGGTTCAATACTGTGAGTGTTGACGATGGACACTCAAAATGATTAGTAATAGTGCACGAAACGGACCTGAATCGGCCAAAATTGTGAGTGCTGATGACCGACGCGTAAACGCACCCCGAGGTTCGTCAATCGTGAAAATCACTTCAGGACCCCAAAACTGAGTAATAGTCCAAGAAACGGGCCAAAATTGGCCCGAACTACGAGTCTTGACGACCAACACGTAAGCACACCTTGGGGTTCGACAATTATGGAAATTGCTTTGGACCTCAAAACGGTGAGTAATATTTCACGAAATGAGTCAGAATCGACAAAAACCGCGAGTATTGATGACCGACACGTAAACGCACTCCGGGGTTCGTTAATCATCGAAATCACTCCGGGACCCCACAACAGTGAGTAATAGTCCATGAAACGGGCCAGAATCGGCCAAAATAGTGAGTGTTGATGATCGACACGTAAGCGCATCTTGGGGTTCGACAACCATGGAAAATGCTTTGGGACCCCAAACCGTGAGTAATAGTCCATGAAACAGGCCAAAATCGGCCAAAAGAGTGAGTGTTGATGACCGACACGTAAACGAACCCCGGGGTTCATTAATCGTGGAAATCACTCCGGGACCCCAAATTAGTGAGTAATAGTCCACGAAATAGGCCAGAATCGGCCAAAATAGTGCGTGTTGATGACCGACACGTAAATGCACCCCGGGGTTCTTTAATCATGGAAATCACCCCGGGACCCCAAAACAGTGAGTAATAGTCCATGTAACAGGCCAGAATCGGCCAAAACTGTGAGTGTTGACGACCGACACGTAAGCGCACCTTGGCGTTCAAAAACTATGGAAATCGCATCGGGACCTAGAACGGTGAGTAATAGTCCACGAAACGTGTCATAATTGCCCAAAACTGTGAGTGTTGACAACGGACACGTAAACGCACCCCGGTGATCGTCAATCGTGGAAATCGCTGTGGGACCCCAAAAAGTGAGTAATAGTGCACGAAGCGGACCAGAATCGACCAAAATTGTGAGTGTTAATGGCCAACACGTAAACACACCCCGGGGTTCGTCAACCATGGAAATCACTTTGGGATCGCAAAACTGAGTAATAGTCCAAGAAACGGGCCAGAGTCGGCTCAAAGCGTGATCGTGGATGACCGACACGTAAGCACACCATGGGGTTTGACAACCATGGAAATCGCTTCGGGACCCCAAAACGGTGAGTAATTATCCATGAAACGGGCCACAATCAAAAAAAACCGCGAGTCTTGATGAAGGACACGTAAACACAACCAGGGTTGGTCAATTGTGGAAATCACTCCAGGACCCGAAAAACAGTGAGGAATAGTCCAAGAAATGGGCCAAAATCGGCCAAAACTGTGAGTGTTGACGACCAACACGTAAGCCCACCTTGGGGTTCAACAACTATGGAAATCGCTTCGGCACCCCAAAACTGAGTAATAGTCCAAGAAGCGAGCCAGAATCGGCCCAAACTGCGAGTCTTGACAACCAACACATAAGCACACCTTGGGGTTCGACAATCGTGGAAATCGCTTTGGGACCTCAAAACGATGAGTAATACTCCACGAAACGAGTGAGAATCGACAAAAAACGTGAGTGTTGATGACCGACACGTAAACACACTCAGGGGTTCTTTAATGGTGGAAATCACTTCGGGACTCCACAACAGTCAGTAATAGTCCACGAAACGGGCCAGAATCGGCCAAAACAGTGAGTGTTGATGATCGACACGTAAACGCACCCTAGGGTTTGTTAATCATCGATATCTCTCCGGGACCCCAAAACAGTGAGTAATAATCCACGAAAAGGGCCAGAATCGGCCAAAACTGTGTGTGTTGATGACCGATACGTAAGCGCACCTTGGGGTTCGACAACCATGGAAAACGCTTTGGGACCCAAAAACGGTGAGTGTTGATGACCGACACGTAAACGCACCCCGGGGTTCTTTAATCATGGAAAGCACCCCGGGACCCCAAAACAGTGAGTAATAGTCGACGAAACGAGCCAGAATCGGCCAAAACTGTGAGTGTTGATGACCGACACGTAAGCGCACCTCCGGTTCAAAAACTATGGAAATCGCTTCGGGACCCAGAACGGTGAGTAATAGTCCACGAAACGGGTCATAATTGGCCAAAACTGTGAGTGTTCACAATAGACACATAAACACACCCCGGCGATCGTCAATCTTGGAAATCGCTCTAGGACCCCAAAATAGTGATTAATAGTGGACGAAGCGGACCAGAATCGGCCAAAATTGTGAGTGTTAATGGCTGACACGTAAACGCACCCCGGGGGTCGTCAACCGTGGAAATCACTTTGGGACCGCAAGACATAGTAATAGGTCAAAGCGTGATTATTGATGACCGACACGTAAGCACACCATGCGGTTTGACAACCATGGAAATTGCTTTGGGACCCCAAAACGGTGAGTAATTGTCCACGAAACGGGCCAGAATCGACAAAAACTGCGAGTCTTGATGAAGGACATGTAAACGCACCCGGGGTTCGTCAATTGTGGAAATCACTCCAGGGCCCGAAAACAGTAAGGAATAGTCGAAGAAATGGGCCAAAATCGGCCAAAACTGCGAGTGTTGATTACCAACACGTAAGTGCACCTTGGAGTTCAACAACTACGGAAATCGCTTCGGCACCCGAAAACTGAGTAATAGTCCAAGAAACGGGCCAGAATTGGCCCAAACTTCGAGTCTTGACGACCAACACATAAGCACACCTTGGGGTTCGACAATCGTGGAAATCGCTTTAGGACCTCAAAACGGTAAGTAATAGTCCACGAAACGAGTGAGAATCGACAAAAACCGCGAGTGTTGATGAACGACACGTAAACGCACCCCGGGGTTCTTTAATGGTGGAAATTACTTCGGGACCCCACAATAGTGAGTAATAGTCCACGAAACGGGCCAGAATCGGCCAAAACAGTGAGTGTTGATGACAGACACGTAAAGGCACCCCAGGGTTCGTTAATCATCGAAATCACTCCGGGACCCCACAACAGTGAGTAATAATCCACGAAATGGGACAGAATCGACCAAAACTATGAGTGTTGATGACCGACATGTAAGCGCACCATGGGGTTCGACAACCATGGAAAACGCTTTGGGACCCGAAAACGGTGAGTGTTGATGATCGACACATAAACGCACCCCGGGGTTCTTTAATCATGGAAATCTCCCCGGGACCCCAAAACAATGAGTAATAGTCCATGAAACGGGCCAGAATCGGCCAAAACTGTGAGTGTTGATGACCGACATGTAAGCGCAACTTGCGGTTCAAAAACTATGGAAATCGCTTCAGGATCTAGAACGACGAGTAATAGTCCACGAAACGGGTCATAATTGGCCAAAACTATGAGTGTTGACAACGGAGACGTAAACGCATCCCGGTGATCGTCAATCGTGAAAATCGCTCTGGGACCCTAAAAAGTGAGTAATAGTGCACGAAGCGGACCAGAATCAGCCAAAATTGTGAGTGTTAATGGCCGACACATAAACGCACCCCGGGGTTCGTCAACCGTGGAAATCACTTTGGGATCGCAAAACTTAGTAATAGTCCAAGAAACGGGCCAGAATTGGCTCAAGGCCCGATTGTTGATGACCGACACGTAAGCGCACCATGGGGTTTGACAACCATGGAAATCGCTTCGGGACCCCAAAACAGTGAGTAATTGTCCACGAAACGGGCCAAAATCGACAAAAACCGAGAGTGTTGATGACGGACACGTAAACGCACCCGGGGTTTGTCAATTGTGGAAATCACTCCAGGACTCGAAAACAGTGAGGAATAGTCCAAGAAACGGGCCAAAATCGACCAAAACTGCGAGTGTTGATGACCAACACGTAAGCGCACCTTGGGGTTCAACAACTATGGAAATCGCTTCGGGACCCCAAAGCTGAGTAATAGTCCAAGAAACGGGCCAGAATCAGCCCAAACTGCGAGTCTTGACGACCAACACGTAAGCACACCTTGGGGTTCGACAATCATGGAAATCGCTTTGGGACCTCAAAACGGTGAGTAATAGTCCACGAAATAAGTGAGAATCGACAAAAACCGCGAGTGTTGATGACCGACACATAAACGCACCCTGGGGTTCTTTAATGGTGGTAACCACTTCGGGACCCCACAACAGTGAGTAATAGTCCAAGAAACGGGCCAGATTCGGCCAAACAGTGAGTTTTGATGTCCGACATGTAAACGCACCCCGGGGTTTGTTAATCAATGAAATCACTCCGGGACCCCAAAACAGTGAGTAATAATCCACGAAACGGGCTAGAATTGGCCAAAACCGTGAGTGTTGATGACCGACACGTAAGCGCACCTTGGGGTTCCCCAACCATGGAAAACGCTTTGGGACCCGAAAATGGTGGGTGTTGATGACCGACACGTAAAACGCACCCCGGGGGTCTTTAATCATGGAAATCACCCCGGGACCCCAAAACAGTGAGTAATAGTCCACGAAACGGGCCAGAATCGGCCAAAATTGTGAGTGTTGATGACCGACACGTAAGCACACCTTGTGGTTCAAAAACTATGGAAATCGCTTCGGGACCCAAAACGGTGAGTAGTAGGCCACGAAACGGGTCATAATTGGCCAAAACTGTGAGTGTTGACAACGAACACGTAAACGCACCCCGACGATCGTCAATCATGGAAATTGCTCTGGGACCCCAAAACAGTGAGTAATAGTGCACGAAGCGGACCAGAATCGGCCAAAATTGTGAGTGTTAATGGCCGACACATAAACGCACCCCGGGGTTCGTCAACCATGGAAATCACTTTGGGACCGCAAAACTGAGTTATAGTCCAAGAAACGGGCCAGAATTGGCTCAAAGCGTGATTGTTGATGACCGACACATAAGCGCACCATGGGGTTTGACAACCATGGAAATCGCTTCGGGACCCCAAAACGGCGAGTAATTGTCCATGAAACGGGCCAGAATCGACAAAAACCGCGAGTGTTGATGAAGGACACGTATACGCACCCGGGGTTTGTCAATTGTGGAAATCACTCCAGGACCCGAAAACAGTGAGGAATAGTCCAAGAAACGGGCCAAAATCGACCAAAACTGCGAGTGTTGATGACCAACACGTAAGCGCACCTTGGGGTTCAACAACTATGGAAATCGCTTCGGGACCCCAAAGCTGAGTAATAGTCCAAGAAACGGGCCAGAATCAGCCCAAACTGCGAGTCTTGACGACCAACACGTAAGCACATCTTGGGGTTCGACAATCGTGGAAATCGCTTTGGGACCTCAAAACGGTGAGTAATAGTCCACGAAATAAGTGAGAATCGACAAAAACCGCGAGTGTTGATGACCGACACGTAAACGCACCCTGGGGTTCTTTAATGGTGGTAACCACTTCGGGACCCCACAACAGTGAGTAATAGTCCAAGAAACGGGCCAGAATCGGCCAAACAGTGAGTTTTGATGTCCGACATGTAAACGCACCCCGGGGTTTGTTAATCATTGAAATCACTCCGGGACCCCAAAACAGTGAGTAATAATCCACGAAACGGGCTAGAATTGGCCAAAACCGTGAGTGTTGATGACCGACACGTAAGCGCACCTTGGGGTTCCCCAACCATGGAAAACGCTTTGGGACCCGAAAATGGTGGGTGTTGATGACCGACACGTAAAACGCACCCCGGGGGTCTTTAATCATGGAAATCACCCCGGGACCCCAAAACAGTGAGTAATAGTCCACGAAACGGGCCAGAATCGGCCAAAATTGTGAGTGTTGATGACCGACACGTAAGCACACCTTGTGGTTCAAAAACTATGGAAATCGCTTCGGGACCCAAAACGGTGAGTAGTAGGCCACGAAACGGGTCATAATTGGCCAAAACTGTGAGTGTTGACAACGAACGCGTAAACGCACCCCGACGATCGTCAATCATGGAAATTGCTCTGGGACCCCAAAACAGTGAGTAATAGTGCACGAAGCGGACCAGAATCGGCCAAAATTGTGAGTGTTAATGGCCGACACATAAACGCACCCCGGGGTTCGTCAACCATGGAAATCACTTTGGGACCGCAAAACTGAGTTATAGTCCAAGAAACGGGCCAGAATTGGCTCAAAGCATGATTGTTGATGACCGACACGTAAGCGCACCATGGGGTTTGACAACCATGGAAATCGCTTCGGGACCCCAAAACGGTGAGTAATTGTCCATGAAACGGGCCAGAATCGACAAAAACCGCGAGTGTTGATGAAGGACACGTATACGCACCCGGGGTTCGTCAATTGTGGAAATCACTCCAGGACCCGAAAACAGTGAGGAATAGTCCAAGAAACGGGCCAAAATCGACCAAAACTGCGAGTGTTGATGACCAACAAGTAAGCACACCTTGGGGTTCAACAACTATGGAAATCGCTTCGGCACCCCAAAACTAAGTAATAGTCCAAGAAACAGGCCATAATCGGCCCAATCTGCGAGTCTTCACGACCAACACGTAAGCACATCTTGGGGTTCGACAATCGTGGAAATCGCTTTGGGACCTCAAAATGGTGAGTAATAGTCCACGAAACGAGTGAGAATCGACAAAAACCGCGAGTGTTGATGACAGACACGTAAACGCACATGGGGTTCGTCAATTGTGGAAATCACTCCAGGACCCGAAAACAGTGAGGAATAGTCCACAAAACGGGTCAGAATCGGCCAAAACAGTGAGTGTTGATGACCGACATGTAAACACACCCCATGGTTAGCTAATCATCGAAATCACTCCGGGACCCCAAAACAGTGAGTAATAATCCACGAAATGGGCTAGAATCAGCCAAAACTGTGAGTGTTGATGACGGACACATAAGCGCACCTTGGGGTTCGACAACCATCGAAAACGCTTTGGGACCCAAAAACGGTGAGTGTTGATGACCGACACGTAAACACACCCCAGGGTTCTTTAATCATGGAAATCACCCCGGGACCCCAAAAGAGTGATTAATAGTCCACGAAACAGGCCAGAATCGGCCAAAACTGTGAGTGTTGATGACCGACACGCAAGCGCACCTTACGGTTCAAAAACTATGGAAATCGCTTCGGGACCAAGAACGGTGTGTAATAGTCCATGAAACGGGTCATAATTAGCCAAAACTGTGAGTATTGACAACGGACATGTAAACGCGCCCCCGTGATTGTCAATCATGGAAATCGATCAGGGACCCCAAAACAGTGAGTAATAGTGCACGAAGCGGACCAGAATCGGCCAAAATTGTGAGTGTTAATGGCCAACACGTAAACGCACCCCGGGGTTCGTCAACCGTGGAAATCACTTTCGGACCGCAAAACTGAGTAATAGTCTAATAAATGTGCCAGAATCGGCTCAAAGCGTGATTGTTGATGATCGACACGTTAGCGCACCATGGGGTTTGACAACCATGGAAATCGCTTCGGGACCCCAAAACGGTGAGTAATTGTCCTCGACACGGGCCAGAATCGACAAAAACCGCGAGTGTTGACGAAGGACACGTAAACGCACACGGGGTTCGTCAATTGTGGAAATCGCTCCAGGACCCAAAAACAGTGAGGAATAGTCCAAGAAACGGGCCAAAATCGGCCAAAAATGCGAGTGTTGATGACCATTAAGCGCACCTTGGGGTTCAACAAATATGGAAATTGCTTCGGCACACCAAAACTAAGTAATAGTCCAAGAAACGGGCCATAATCGGCCCAAACAACGAGTCTTGACGACCAACACGTAAGCACATCTTGGGGTTCGACAATCATCGAAATCGCTATGGGACCTCAAAACGGTGAGGAATAGTCCATGAAACGGGCCAGAATCGGCCAAAACAGTGAGTGTTGATGACCGACACGTAAACGCACCCCAGGGTTCGTTAATCATCGATATCACTCCGGGACCCCACAACAGTGAGTAATAGTCCATGAAACGGGCCAGAATTGGCCAAAACAGTGAGTGTTGATGACCGACACGTAAACGCACCCCGGGGTTCGACAACCATGGAAAACGCTTTGGGACCCGAAAACGATGAGGGTTGATGACCGACACATAAACGCACCCCGGGGTTCTTTAATCATGGAAATCACCCCGGGACCCCAAAACAGTGAGTAATAGTCCACGAAACGGGCCAGAATCGGCAAAAACTGTGAGTGTTGATGACCGACACGTAAGAGTACCTTGCGGTTCAAAAACTATGGAAATCGCTTCGGCTCAAAGCGTGATTGTTGATGACCGACACGTAAGCCCACCATGGGGTTTGACAACCATGGAAATCGCTTTGGGACCCCAAAATGGTGAGTAATTGTCCACGACACGGGCAAAAATCGACAAAAACCACGAGTGTTGATGAAGGACACGTAAACGCACACGGGGTTCGTCAATTGTGGAAATCACTCCAGGACCCCAAAACAGTGAGTAATAGTCCACGAAACAGGCCAGAATCGGCCAAAACTGTGAGTGTTGATGACCGACACGTAAGAACACCTTGCGGTTCAAAAACTATGGAAATCGCTTCGGGACCCAGAACGGTGAGTAATACTCCATGAAATGGGTCATAGTTGGCAAAAACTGTGAGTGTTCACAACAGACACATAAACGCACCCTGGCGATCGTCAATCGTGGAAATCGCTCTAGGACCCCAAAATAGTGAGTAATAGTGCACGAAGCAGACCAGAATCGGCCAAACTTGTGAGTGTTAATGGCCGACACGTAAACGCACCCTGGGGTTCGTCAACCGTGGAAATCACTCAGGGACCGCAAAACTGAGTAATAGTCCAAGAAACGGGCCAGAATCGGCTCAAAGCGTGATTGTTGAGGACTGACATGTAAGCGCACCATGGGGTTTGACAACCATGGAAATCGCTTCGGGACCCCAAAACAGTGAGTAATTGTCCACAAAACGGGCCAGAATCGACAAAAACCGAGAGTGTCGATGACGGACACGTAAACGCACCCAGGGTTCGTCAATTGTGGAAATCACTCCAGGACCCGAAAACAATGAGGAATAGTCCAAGAAACGGGCCAAAATCGACCAAAACCGCGAGTGTTGATGACCAACACGTAAGCGCACCTTGGGGATCAACAACTATGGAAATCGCTTCGGGACCCCAAAGCTGAGTAATAGTCCAAGAAACGGGCCAGAATCAGCCCAAACTGCGAGTCTTGACGACCAACACGTAAGCACACCTTGGGGTTCGACAATCATGGAAATCGCTTTGGGACCTCAAAACGGTGAGTAATAGTCCACGAAATGAGTGAGAATCGACAAAAACCGCGAGTGTTGATGACCGACACGTAAACGCACCCTGGGGTTCTTTAATGGTGGTAACCACTTTGGGACCCCACAACAGTGAGTAATAGTCCAAGAAACGGGCCAGAATCGGCCAAACAGTGAGTTTTGATGGCCGACACTTAAACGCACCCCGGGGTTTGTTAATCATTAAAATCACTCCGGGACCCCAAAACAGTGAGTAATAATCCACGAAACGGGCTAGAATTGGCCAAAACTATGAGTGTTGATGACCGACACGTAAGCGCACCTTGGGGTTCGACAACCGTGGAAAATGCTTTGGGACCCGAAAACGGTGGGTGTTGATGACCGACATGTAAAACGCACCCCGGGGGTCTTTAATCATGGAAATGACCTCGGGACCCCAAAAAAGTGAGTAATAGTCCACGAAACGGGCCAGAATCGGCCAAAATTGTGAGTGTTGATGACCGACACGTAAGCGGACCTTGTGGTTCAAAAACTATGGAAATCGCTTCGGGACCCAAAACGGTGAGTAGTAGGCCACGAAACGGGTCATAATTGGCCAAAACTGTGAGTGTTGACAACGAACACGTAAACGCACCCCGACGATCGTCAATCATGGACATTGCTCTGGGACCCCAAAACAGTGAGTAATAGTGCACGAAGCCGACCAGAATCGGCCAAAATTGTGAGTGTTAATGGCCGACACATAAATGCACCCCGGGGTTCGTCAACCGTGGAAATCACTTTGGGACCGCAAAACTGAGTAATAGTCCAAGAAACAGGCCAGAATCGGCTCAAAGCGTGATTGTTGAGGACCGACATGTAAGCGCACCATGGGGTTTGACAACCATGGAAATCGCTTCGGGACCCCAAAACGGTGAGTAATTGTCCATGAAACGGGCCAGAATCGACAAAAACCGCGAGTGTTGATAAACGCACCCAGGGTTCGTCAATTGTGGAAATCACTCCAGGACCCGAAAACAATGAGGAATAGTCCAAGAAACGGGCCAAAATCGACCAAAACCGCGAGTGTTGATGACCAACACGTAAGCGCACCTTGGGGATCAACAACTATGGAAATTGCTTCGGGACCCCAAAGCTGAGTAATAGTCCAAGAAACAGGCCAGAATCAGCCCAAACTGCGAGTCTTGACGACCAACACGTAAGCACACCTTGGGGTTCGACAATCATGGAAATCGCTTTGGGACCTCAAAACGGTGAGTAATAGTCCATGAAATGAGTGAGAATCGACAAAAACCGCGAGTGTTGATGACCGACACGTAAACGCACCCTGGGGTTCTTTAATGGTGGTAACCACTTTGGGACCCCACAACAGTGAGTAATAGTCCAAGAAACGGGCCAGAATCGGCCAAACAGTGAGTTTTGATGGCCGACACTTAAACGCACCCCGGGGTTTGTTAATCATTAAAATCACTCCGGGACCCCAAAACAGTGAGTAATAATCCACGAAACGGGCTAGAATTGGCCAAAACTATGAGTGTTGATGACCGACACGTAAGCGCACCTTGGGGTTCGACAACCGTGGAAAATGCTTTGGGACCCGAAAACGGTGGGTGTTGATGACCGACATGTAAAACGCACCCCGGGGGTCTTTAATCATGGAAATGACCTCGGGACCCCAAAACAGTGAGTAATAGTCCACGAAACGGGCCAGAATCGGCCAAAATTGTGAGTGTTGATGACCGATACGTAAGCGGACCTTGTGGTTCAAAAACTATGGAAATCGCTTCGGGACCCAAAACGGTGAGTAGTAGGCCACGAAACGGGTCATAATTGGCCAAAACTGTGAGTGTTGACAACGAACACGTAAACACACCCCGACGATCGTCAATCATGGAAATTGCTTTGGGACCCCAAAATAGTGAGTAATAGTGCACGAAGCGGACCAGAATCGGCCAAAATTGTGAGTGTTAATGGCCGACACATAATCGCACCCCGGGGTTCGTCAACCGTGGAAATCACTTTGGAACCACAAAACTGAGTTATAGTCCAAGAAACGGGCCAGAATTGGCTCAAAGCGTGATTGTTGATGACCGACATGTAAGCGGACCATGGGGTTTGACAACCATGGAAATCGCTTCGGGACCTCAAAACGGTGAGTAATTGTCCATGAAACGGGCCAGAATCAACAAAAACCGCGAGTGTTGATGAAGGACACGTAAACGCACCCGGGGTTCGTCAATTGTGGAAATCACTCCAGGACCCGAAAACAGTGAGGAATAGTCCAAGAAACGGGCCAAAATCGACCAAAACTGCGAGTGTTGATGACCAACACGTAAGCACACCTTGGGGTTCAACAACTATGGAAATCGCTTCGGCACCCCAAAACTAAGTAATAGTCCAAGAAACGGGCCATAATCGGCCCAAACTGCGAGTCTTGACGACCAACACGTAAGCACATTTTGGGGTTCGACAATCGTGGAAATCGCTTTGGGACCTCAAAACGGTGAGTAATAGTCCACGAAACAAGTGAGAATCGACAAAAACCGCGAGTGTTGATGACGGACACGTAAACGCGCCCGGGATTCTTTAATCATGGAAATCACCCCGGGACCCCAAAACAGTGATTAATAGTCCACGAAACAGGCCAGATTCGTCCAAAACTATGAGTGTTGATGACGGACACGCAAGCGCACATTGCGGTTCAAAAACTATGGAAATCGCTTCGGGACCAAGAACGGTGAGTAATAGTCCACGAAACAGGTCATAATTGACCAAAACTGTGAGTATTGACAACGACACGTAAACGCACCCCCGTGATTGTCAATCATGGAAATCGATATGGGACCCCCAAACAGTGAGTAATAGTGCAAGAAGCGGACCAGAATCGGCCAAAATGGTGAGTGTTAATGGCCGACACGTAAACGCACCCGGGGTTCGTCAACCGTGGAAATCACTTTGGGACCGCAAAACTGAGTAATAGTCTAACAAATGGGCCAGAATCGGCTCAAAGCGTGATTGTTCATGACCGACACGTAAGCGCACCATGGGGTTTGACAACCATGGAAATCGCTTCGGGACCCCAAAACGGTGAGTAATTGTCCACGACACGGGCCAGAATCGACAAAAACCGCGAGTGTTGATGAAGGACACGTAAACGCACACGGGGTTCGTCAATTGTGGAAATCACTCCAGGACCCAAAAACAGTGAGGAATAGTCCAAGAAATGGGCCAAAATCAGCCAAAAATGCGAGTGTTGATGACCAACACGTAAGCGCACCTTGGGGTTCAACAAATATGGAAATCGCTTCGGCACACCAAAACTAAGTAGTAGTCCAAGAAACGGGCCATAATCGGCCCAAACTGCGAGTCTTGACGACCAACACGTAAGCACATCTAGGGGTTCGACAATCGTGGAAATCGCTTTGGGACCTCAAAACGGTGAGGAATAGTCCATGAAACGAGTGAGGATGGACAAAAACCGCGAGTGTTGATGACCGACACGTAAACGCCTCCTGGGGTTCTTTAATGGTGGGAATCACTTCGTGACCCCACAAGAGTGAGTAATAGTCCATGAAACGGGCCAGAATCGGCCAAAACAGTGAGTGTTGATGACCGACACGTAAACGCACCCCAGGGTTCGTTAATCATCGAAAGCACTCCGGGACCCCACAATAGTGAGTAATAGTCCATGAAACGGGCCAGAATCGGCCAAAACAATGAGTGTTGATGACCGACATGTAAACGCACCCCGGGGTTCGACAACCATGGAAAACGCTTTGGGACCCGAAAATGATGAGGGTTTATGACCGACACATAAACGCACCCCGGGGTTCTTTAATCATGGAAATCACCCCGGGACCCCAAAACAGTGAGTAATAGTCCACGAAACGGGCCAGAATCGGCGAAAACTGTGAGTGTTGATGACCGACACGTAAGAGCACCTTGCGGTTCAAAAACTATGGAAATCGCTTCGGGACCCAGAACGGTGAGTAATACTCCATGAGATGGGTCATAGTTGGCCAAAACTGTGAGTGTTCACAACAGACACATAAACGCACCCTGGCGATCGTCAATCGTGGAAGTCGCTCTAGGACACCAAAATAGTGAGTAATAGTGCACGAAGCAGACCAGAATCGGCCAAACTTGTGAGTGTTAATGGCCGACACGTAAACGCACCCTGGGGTTCGTCAACCGTGGAAATCACTCAGGGACCGCAAAACTGAGTAATAGTCCAAGAAACGGGCCAGAATCGGCTCAAAGCGTGATTGTTGAGGACTGACATGTAAGCGCACCATGGGGTTTGACAACCGTGGAAATCGCTTCGGGACCCCAAAACAGTGAGTAATTGTCCACAAAACGGGCCAGAATCGACAAAAACCGAGAGTGTCGATGACGGACACGTAAACGCACCCAGGGTTCGTCAATTGTGGAAATCACTCCAGGACCCGAAAACAATGAGGAATAGTCCAAGAAACGGGCCAAAATCGACCAAAACTGCGAGTGTTGATGACCAACACGTAAGCGCACCTTGGGGTTCAACAACTATGGAAATCGCTTCGGGACCCCAAAGCTGAGTAATAGTCCAAGAAACGGGCCAGAATCAGCCCAAACTGCGAGTCTTGACGACCAACACGTAAGGACATCTTGGGGTTCGACAATCGTGGAAATCGCTTTGGGACCTCAAAACGGTGAGTAATAGTCCACGAAATGAGTGAGAATCGATCAAACCGCGAGTGTTGATGACCGACACATAAACGCACCCTGGGGTTCTTTAATGGTGGTAACCACTTCGGGACCCCACAACAGTGAGTAATAGTCCAAGAAACGGGCCAGAATCGGCCAAACAGTGAGTTTTGATGGCCGACACGTAAACGCACCCCGGGGTTTGTTAATCATTGAAATCACTCCGGGACCCCAAAACAGTGAGTAATAATCCACGAAACGGGCTAGAATTGGCCAAAACCGTGAGTGTTGATGACCAACACGTAAGCGCACCTTGGGGTTCGACAACCATGGAAAACGCTTTGGGACCCGAAAACGGTGGGTGTTGATGACCAACACGTAAAACGCACCCCGGGGGTCTTTAATCATGGAAATCACCCTGGGACCCCAAAACAGTGAGTAATAGTCCACGAAACGGGCCAGAATCGGCCAAAATTGTGAGTGTTGATGACCGACACGTAAGCGCACTTTGTGGTTCAAAAACTATGGAAATCGCTTCGGGACCCAGAACGGTGAGTAGTAGGCCACGAAACGGGTCATAATTGGCCAAAACTGTGAGTGTTGACAACGAACACGTAAACGCACCCCGACGATCGTCAATCATGGACATTGCTCTGGGACCCCAAAACAGTGAGTAATAGTGCACGAAGCCGACCAGAATCGGCCAAAATTGTGAGTGTTAATGGCCGACACATAAATGCACCCCGGGGTTCGTCAACCGTGGAAATCACTTTGGGACCGCAAAACTGAGTAATAGTCCAAGAAACAGGCCAGAATTGGCTCAAAGCGTGATTGTTGAGGACCGACACGTAAGCGCACCATGGGGTTTGACAACCATGGAAATCGCTTCGGGACCCCAAAACGGTGAGTAATTGTCCATGAAACGGGCCAGAATCGACAAAAACCGCGAGTGTTGATGAAGGACACGTAAACGCACCTGGGGTTCGTCAATTGTGGAAATCACACCAGGACCCGAAAACAGTGAGGAATAGTCCAAGAAACGGGTCAAAATCGGCCAAAACTGGGAGTGTTGATGACCAACACGTAAGCACACCTTGGGGTTCAACAACTATGGAAATCGCTTCGGCACCCCAAAACTAAGTAATAGTCCAAGAAACGGGCCAGAATCGGCCCAAACTGCGAGTCTTGACGACCAACACATAAGCACACCTAGTAGTTCGACAATCGTGGAAATCGCTTTGGGACCTCAAAACGGTGAGTAATAGTCCATGAAATGAGTGAGAATCAACAAAACACGCGAGTGTATATGACCGACACGTAAACGCACCCCGGGGTTCTTTAATGGTGGAAATCACTTTGGGACCCCACAACAGTGAGTAATAGTCCACGAAACGGGCCAGAATCGGCCAAAACTGTGAGTGTTAATGACCGACACGTAAACACACCCCATGGTTCGCTAATCATCGAAATCACTCCGGGACCCCAAAACAGTGAGTAATAATCCACGAAATGGGCCAGAATCGGCCAAAACTGTGAGTGTTGATGACCGACACGTAAGCGCACCTAAGGGTTCGACAACCATCAAAAACGCTTTGGGACCCAAAAATGGTGAGTGTTGATGACCGACACGTAAACACACCCCGGGGTTCTTTAATCATGAAAATCACCCAGGGACCCCAAAACAGTGATTAATAGTCCAAGAAATAGGCCAGAATCGGCCAAAACTGTGAGTGTTGATGACCGACACGCAAGCGCACCTTGCGGTTCAGAAACTATGGAAATCGCTTCGGGACCAAGAACGGTGAGTAATAGCCCACGAAACGGGTCATCATTGGCCAAAACTGTGAGTATTGACAACGGACACGTAAACGCACCCCCGTGATTGTCAATCATGGAAATCGATCTGGGACCCCAAAACGGTTCAATACTGTGAGTGCTGACGACGGACATGTAAACGAACCCCGGGGATCCTCAATCATGGAAATCACTCTGGGACCCAAAAGCGATTTTTAATAGTGCACGAAACGGACCTGAAACGGCCAAAATTGTGAGTGCTGATGACAAACACGTAAACGCACCCCGAGGTTCGTCACTCGTGAAAATCACTTCGGGACCCCAAAACTGAGTACTAGTCCAAGAAACGGGCCAGAATTGGCCCAAACTGCGAGTCTTGACGACCAACACATAAGCACACCTTCGGGTTCGACAATCGTGGAAATCGCTTTGGGACCTCAAAATGGTGAGTAATAGTCCATGAAATGAGTGAGAATCGACAAAAACAGCGAGTGTTGATGACCGACACGTAAACGCACCCCGGGGTTCGTTAATCATCGAAATCACTACGGGACCCCAAAACAGTGAGTAATAATGCACGAAACGGGCTAGAATCGGCCAAAACTATAAGTGTTGATGACGGACACGTAAGCGCACCTTGGGGTTCGACAACCCTGGAAAACACTTTGGGACCCCAAAACGGTGAGTAATAGTCCACGAAACGGGCCCGAATCGGCAAAAACAGTGAGTGTTGATGACCGACACATAAACGCACCCCAGGGTTCGTTAATCATGGAAATCACTCGGGAACCCAAAACAATGAGTAATAGTCCACGAAACGGGCCAGAATCGGCCAAACTATGAATAGTCCACGACTCGTAAACGCTACCTGTGGTTCCTTAACCATGGAAATCACTCCGGGACCCCAAAACATTGAGTAATATTCCATGAAACGGGCCAGAATCGGCCAAACCTATGAGTGTTGATGACCGACACGTAAGCGCACCCCGGGGTTCATTAATCATGGACATCACTCCGGGACCCCAAAAAAGTGAGTAATAGTCCATGAAACGGGCCTGAATCGGCCAAAACCGTGAGTGATGATGACCAGCATGTAAGCGCAGCTTGGGGTTCTACAATGATGGAAATCGCTTTGGGACCCCAAAACGATGAGAAATAGTCCACGAGACGGGTCAGAATCGTCCAAAATAGTGAGTGTTGATGACCGACACGTAAACGCACCCCGGGGTTCGTTAATCGTGGAAATCACTCCGGGACCCCAAAATAGTGACTAATAGTCCACGAAACGGGTCAGAATTTGCAAAACAGTGAGTGTTGATGACCGACACGTAAACACACCCCGGGGTTTGTTAGTCATGGAAATCAGCTTGGGACCCCAAAACAATGAGTAATAGTCCAAGCAACGGGCCAGAATCGGCCAAAACTGCGAGGTTGATGACCAACACGTAATCGCACCTTGGGGTTCGACAGCTATGGAAATTGCTTCGGGAGCCCAAAACGGTTCAATACTGTGAGTGTTGACGACGGACACTCAAAATGATTAGTAATAGTGCATGAAACGGACCTGAATCGACCAAAATTGTGAGTGCTGATGACCGACGCGTAAACGCACCCCGAGGTTTGTCAATCGTGAAAATCACTTCGGGACCCCAAAACTGAGTAATAGTCCAAGAAACAGGCCAAAATTGGCCCGAACTGCGAGTCTTAACGACCAACACATAAGCACACCTTGGGGTTCGACAATTATGGAAATTGCTTTGGACCTCAAAACGGTGAGTAATATTTCACGAAATGAGTCAGAATCGACAAAAACCGAGAGTATTGATGACCGACACGTAAACGCACTCCGGGGTTCGTTAATCATCGAAATCACTCCGGGACCCCACAACAGTGAGTAATAGTCCACGAAACGGGCCAGAATCGGCCAAAATAGTGAGTGTTGATGATCGACACGTAAGCGCATCTTGGGGTTCGACAACCATGGAAAGTGCTGTGGGACCCCAAACCGTGAGTAATAGTCCATGAAACGGGCCAAAATCGGCCAAAACAGTGAGTGTTGATGACCGACACGTAAATGCACACCGGCCAGAATCGGCGAAAACTGTGAGTGTTGACAACCGACACGTAAGCGCACCTTGCGGTTCAAAAACTATGGAAATCGCTTCGGGACCTAGAACGGTGAGTAATAGTCCACGAAAAGTGTCATAATTGCCCAAAACTGTGAGTGTTGACAACGGACACGTAAACGCATCCCGGTGATCGTCAATCGTGGAAATCGTTGTGGGACCCCAAAAAGTGAGTAATAGTGCACGAAGTGGTCCAGAATCGGCCAAAATTGTGAGCGTTAATGGCCGACACGTAAATGCACCCCCGGGTTCGTCAACCATGGAAATCACTTTGGGACCGCAAAACTGAGTAATAGTCCAAGAAACGGGCCAGAATCGGCTCAAAGCGTGATTGTGGATAACCGACACGTAAGCACACCATGGGGTTTGACAACCATGGAAATCACTTCGGGACCCCAAAACGGAGAGTAATTATCCATGAAACGGGCCACAATCGACAAAAACCGCGAGTCTTGATGAAGGACTCGTAAACACACCCAGGGTTCGTCAATTGTGGAAATCACTCCAGGACCCGAAAACAGAGAGGAATAGTCCAAGAAATGGGCCAAATCAGCCAAAACTGCGAGTGTTGACGACCAACACGTAAGCCCACCTTGGGGTTCAACAACTATGGAAATCGCTTCGGCACCCCAAAACTGAGTAATAGTCCAAGAAACGAGCCAGAATCGGCCCAAACTGCGAGTCTTGACAACCAACACGTAAGCACACCTTGGGGTTCGACAATCGTGGAAATCGCTTTGGGACCTCAAAACGATGAGTAATACTCCACGAAGCGAGTGAGAATCGACAAAAAACGAGAGTGTTGATGACCGACACGTAAACGCACTCCGGGGTTCTTTAATGGTGGAAATCACTTCGGGACTCCACAACAGTGAGTAATAGTACATGAAACGGGCCAGAATCGGCCAAAACAGTGAGTGTTGATGATCGACACGTAAACGCACCCCAGGGTTTGTTAATCATCGATATCTCTCCGGGACCCCAAAACAGTGAGTAATAATCCACGAAAAGGGCCAGAATCGGCCAAAACTGTGTGTGTTGATGACCGATACGTAAGCGCACCTTGGGGTTCGACAACCATGGAAAACGCTTTGGGACCCAAAAACGGTGAGTGTTGATGACCAACATGTAAACGCACCCCGGGGTTCTTTAATCATGGAAAGCACTCCGGGACCCCAAAACAATGAGTAATAGTCCATGAAACGGGCCAGAATCGGCCAAAACTGTGAGTGTTGATGACCGACACGTAAGCGCAACTTGCGGTCCAAAAACTATGGAAATCGCTTCGGGGCCCACAACGGTGAGTAATAGTCCACGAAACGGGTCATAATTGGCCAAAACTATGAGTGTTGACAACGGAGACGTAAACGCATCCCGGTGATCGTCAATCGTGAAAATCGCTCTGGGACCCTAAAAAGTGAGTAATAGTGCACGAAGCGGACCAGAATCGGCCAAAATTGTGAGTGTTAATTGCCGACACATAAACGCACCTCGGGGTTCGTCAACCGTGGAAATCACTTTGGGATCGCAAAACTGAGTAATAGTCCAAGAAACGGGCCAGAATTGGCTCAAGGCGTGATTGTTGATGACCGACACGTAAGCGCACCATGGGGTTTGACAACCATGAACATCGCTTCGGGACCCCAAAACAGTGAGTAATTGTCCATGAAACGGGCCAAAATCGACAAAAACCGAGAGTGTTCATGACGGACACGTAAACACACACGGGGTTCGTCAATTGTGGAAATCACTCCAGGACCCGAAAACAGTGAGCAATAGTCCAAGAAACGGGCCAAAATCGACCAAAATGGTGAGTGTTGATGACCAACACGTAAGCACACCTTGGGGTTCAACAACTATGGAAATCGCTTTGGCACCCCAAAACTAAGTAATAGTCCAAGAAACGGGCCATAATCGGCCCAAACTGCGAGTCTTGACGACCAACACGTAAGCACATGTTGGGGTTCGACAATCGTGGAAATCGCTTTGGGACCTCAAAACGGTGAGTAATAGTCCACGAAACGAGTGAGAATCGACAAAACCACGAGTGTTGATGACGGACACGTAAACGCGCTCGGGATTCGTCAATTGTGGAAATCACTCCAGGACCCGAAAACAGTGAGGAATAGTCCATGAATCGGGCCAGAATCGACCAAAACAGTGAGTGTTGATGACCGACACGTAAACACACCCCATTGTTAGGTAATCATCGAAATCACTCCGGGACCCCAAAACAGTGAGTAATAATCCATGAAATGGGCCAGAATCAGCCAAAACTATGAGTGTTGATGACCGACACGTAAGCGCACCTTGGGGTTTGACAACCATCGAAAACGCTTTGGGACCAAAAAACGGTGAGTGTTGATGACCGACACGTAAACACACCCCGGGGTTCTTTAATCATGGAAATCACCCCGGGACCCCAAAACAGTGATTAATAGTCCACGAAACAGGCCAGAATCGGCCAAAACTGTGAGTGTTGATGACTGACACGCAAGCGCACCTTGCGGTTCAAAACCTATGGAAATCGCTTCGGGACGAAGAACGGTGAGTAATAGTCCACGAAATGGGTCATAATTGGCCAAAACTGTGAGTATTGACAACGGACACGTAAACACACCCCTGTGATTGTCCATCATGGGAATCGATCTGGGACCCCAAAACAGTGAGTAATAGTGCACGAAGCGGACCAGAATCGGCCAAAATTGTGAGTGTTAATGGCGACACGTAAACGCACCCGGGGTTCGTCAACCGTGGAATCACTTTCGGACCGCAAAACTGAGTAATAGTCTAAGAAATGGGCCAGAATCGGCTCAAAGCGTGATTGTTGATGACCGACACGTAAGCGCACCATGGGGTTTGACAACCATAGAAATCGCTTCGGGACCCCAAAACGGTGAGTAACTCTCCACGACACGGGCCAGAATCGACAAAAACCGCGAGTGTTGACGAAGGACACGTAAACACACACGGGGTTCGTCAATTGTGGAAATCACTCCAGGACCCAAAAACAGTGAGGAATAGTCCAAGAAACGGGCAAAAATCGGCCAAAAATGCGAGTGTTGATGACCAACACGTAAGCGCACCTTGGGGTTCAAGAAATATGGAAATCGCTTCGGCACACCAAAACTAAGTAATAGTCCAAGAAACGGGCCATAATCGGCCCAAACTGCGAGTCTTGACGACCAACAGGTAAGCACATCTTGGGGTTCAACAATCGTGGAAATCGCTTTGGGACCTCAAAACGGTGAGGAATATTCCATGAAACGAGTGAGAATCGACAAAAACCGCGAGTGTTGATTACCGACACGTAAACGCCTCCTGGGGTTCTTTAATGGTGGGAATCACTTCGTGACCCCACAACAGTGAGTAATAGTCCATGAAACGGGCCAGAATCGGCCAAAACAATGAGTGTTGATGACCGACACGTAAACGCACCCCAGGGTTCGTTAATCATCGAAATCACTCCGGGACCCCACAACAGTGAGTAATAGTCCACGAAACGGGCCAGAATCGGCCAAAACTGTGAGTGTTGATGACCGACACGTAAGAGCACCTTGCGGTTCAAAAACTATGGAAATCGCTTCGGGACCAAGAACGGTGAGTAATAGTCCACGAAACGGGTCATAATTGGCGAAAACTGTTAGTATTGACAACGGACTCGTAAACGCACCCCCGTGATTGTTAACCATGGAAATCGATTTGAGACCCCAAAACAGTGAATAATAGTGCACGAAGCGGACCAAAATCGGCCAAAATTGTGAGTGTTAATGGCCGACACGTAAACGCACCCCGGGGTTTCCCAAT
>NC_041387.1:1117746-1127122 GCF_002162155.2 Triticum dicoccoides | reverse complement strand
AAAACAGTGAGTGTTGATGACCGACACGTAAACGCACCCCGGGATTCGATAACCATGGAAAACGCTTTGGGACCCGAAAACGATGAGGGTTGATGACCGACACGTAAACGCACCCTGGGGTTCTTTAATAATGGAAATCACCCCGGGACCCCAAAACAGTGAGTAATAGTCCCCGAAACGGGCCAGAATCGGCCAAACTGTGAGTGTTGATGACCGACACGTAAGAGCACCTTGCAGTTCAAAAACTATGGAAATCGCTTCGGGACCCAAAACGGTGAGTAATAGTCCATGAAACGGGTCATAATTGGCCAAAATGTGAGTGTTCACAACAGACACATAAACGCACCGTGGCGATCGTCAATCATGGAAATCACTCTAGGACCCCAAAACAGTGAGTAATAGTGCACGAAGCGGACCAGAATCGGCCAAACTTGTGAGTGTTAATGGCCGACACGTAAACGCACCCTGGGGTTCGTCAACCGTGGAAATCACTCAGGGAACGCAAAACTGAGTAATAGTCCAAGAAACGGGCCAGAATCGGCTCAAAGCATGATTGTTGAGGACTGACATGTAAGCGCACCATGGGGTTTGACAACCATGGAAATCGCTTCGGGACCCCAAAACAGTAAGTAATTGTCCATGAAATGGGCCAGAATCGACAAAAACCGAGAGTGTTGATGACGGACACGTAAACACACACGGGGTTCGTCAATTGTGGAAATCACTCCAGGACCCGAAAACAGTGAGGAATAGTCCAAGAAACGGGCCAGAATCGACCAAAACGGTGAGTGTTGATGACCAACACGTAAGCACACCTTGGGGTTCAACAACTATGGAAATCGCTTTGGCACCCCAAAACTAAGTAATAGTCCAAGAAACGGGCCATAATCGGCCCAAACTGCGAGTCTTGACGACCAACACGGAAGCACATCTTGGGGTTCGACAATCGTGGAAATCGCTTTGGGACCTCAAAACGGTGAGTAATAGTCCACGAAACGAGTGAGAATCGACAAAAACCGAGAGTGTTGATGACGGACACGTAAACACACCCGGGGTTCGTCAATTGTGGAAATCACTCCAAGACCCGAAAACAGTGAGGAATAGTCCAAGAAACGGGCCAGAATCGGCCAAACAGTGAGTTTTGATGGCCGACACGTAAACGCACCCCGGGGTTTGTTAATCATTGAAATCACTCCGGGACCCCAAAATAGTGAGTAATAATCCACGAAACGGGCTAGAATTGGCCAAAACCGTGAGTGTTGATGACCGAGACGTAAGTGCACCTTGGGGTTCGACAACCATGGAAAACGCTTTGGGACCCGAAAACGGTGGGTGTTGATGACCGACACGTAAAACGCACCCCGGGGGTCTTTAATCATGGAAATCACCTCGGGACCCCAAAACAGTGAGTAATAGTCCACGAAACGGGCCAGAATCGGCCAAAATTGTGAGTGTTGATGACCGACACGTAAGCGCACCTTGTGGTTCAAAAACTATGGAAATCGCTTGGGACCCAGAACAGTGAGTAGTAGGCCACGAAACGGGTCATAATTGGCCAAAACTGTGAGTGTTGACAATGAACACGTAAACGCACCCCGACGATCGTCAATCATGGAAATTGCTCTGGGACCCCAAAACAGTCAGTAATAGTGCACGAAGCGGACCAGAATCGGCCAAAATTGTGAGTGTTAATGGCCGACACATAAACGCACCCCGGGGTTCGTCAACCGTGGAAATCACTTTGGGACCGCAAAACTGAGTAATAGTCCAAGAAACGGGCCAGAATTGGCTCAAAGCGTGATTATTGATGACCGACACGTAAGCGCACCATGGGGTTTGACAACCATGGAAATCGCTTCGGGACCCCAAAACGGTGAGTAATTGTCCACGACACGGGCCAGAATCGACAAAAACCGCGAGTGTTGATGACGGACACGTAAACGCACACTGGGTTCGTCAATTGTGGAAATCACTCCAGGACCCAAAAACAGTGAGGAATAGTCCAAGAAACGGGCCAAAATCGACCAAAACTGCGAATGTTGATGACCAACACGTAAGCGCACCTTGGGGTTCAACAACTATGGAAATCGCTTCGGGACCCCAAAGCTGAGTAATAGTCCAAGAAATGGGCCAGAATCATCCCAAACTGCGAGTCTTGACGACCAACACGTAAGCACATCTTGGAGTTCGACAATCATGGAAATCGCTTTGGGACCTCAAAACGGTGAGTAATAGTCCATGAAACGAGTGAGAATCGACATAAACCGTGAGTGTTGATGACGGACACGTAAATGCACACGGGGTTCGTCAATTGTGGAAATCACTCCAGGACCCGAAAACAGTGAGGAATAGTCCATGAAACGGGCCAGAATCGGCCAAAACAGTGAGTGTTGATGACCGACATGTAAACACAGCCCATGGTTAGCTAATCACCGAAATCACTCCGGGACCCCAAAACAGTGAGTAATAATCCACGAAACGGGCCAGAATCGGCAAAAAGTATGAGTGTTGATGACCGACACGTAAGCGCACCTTGGGGTTCGACAACCATCGAAAACGCTTTGGGACCCAAAAACGGTGAGTGTTGATGACCGACACGTAAACACACCCCGGGGTTCTTTAATCATGGAAATCACCCCGGGACCCCAAAACAGTGATTAATAGTCCACGAAACAGGCCAGAATCGGCCAAAACTGTGAGTGTTGATGACCGACACGCAAGCGCACCTTGCGGTTCAAAAACTATGGAAATCGCTTCAGGACCAAGAATGGTGAGTAATAGTCCACGAAACGGGTCATAATTGGCCAAAACTGTGAGTATTGACAACAGACACGTAAACGCACCCCCGTGATTGTCAATCATGGAAATCGATCTGGGACCCCAAAACAGTGAGTAGTAGTGCACAAAGCGGACCAGAATTGGCCAAAATTGTGAGTGTTAATGGCCAACACGTAAACGCACCCCAGGGTTCGTCAACTGTGGAAATCACTTTGGGACCGCAAAACTGAGTAACAGTCTACGAAATGGGCCAGAATCGGCTCAAAGCGTGATTGTTGATGACCGACACGTAAGCGCACCGTGGGGTTTGACAACCATGGAAATCGCTTCGGGACCCCAAAACGGTGAGTAATTGTCCACGACACGGGCCAGAATCGACAAAAACCGCGAGTGTTGATAAAGGACACGCAAACACACACGGGGTTCGTCAATTGTGGAAATCACTCTAGGACCCAAAAACAGTGAGGAATAGTCCATGAAACGGGCCAAAATCGGCCAAAAATGCGAGTGTTGATGACCAACACGTAAGCGCACCTTGAACAAATATGGAAATCGCTTCAGCACACCAAAACTAAGTAATAGTCAAGGAAACGGGCCGTAATCGGCCCAAACTGCGAGTCTTGACGACCAACACGTAAGCACATCTAGGGGTTCGACAATCGTGGAAATCGATTTGGGACCTCAAAACGGTGAGGAATAGTCCATGAAACGAGTGAGGATCGACAAAAACCGCGAGTGTTGATGACCGACACGTAAACGCCTCCTGGGGTTTTTTAATTGTGGGAATCACTTCGTGACCCCACAACAGTGAGTAATAGTCCATGAAACGGGCCAGAATCGGCCAAAATAGTGAGTGTTGATGACCGACACGTAAACGCACCCCAGGGTTCGTTAATCATCGAAATCACTCCGGGACCCCACAACAGTGAGTAATAGTCCATGAAACGGGCCAGAATCGGCCAAAACAGTGAGTGTTGATGACCGACACGTAAACGCACCCCGGGGTTCGACAACCATGGAAAACGCTTTGGGACCCGAAAACGATGAGGGTTGATGACCGACACATAAACGCACCCAGGGGTTCTTTAATAATGGAAATCACCCCGGGACCCCAAAACAGTGAGTGTTGATGACCGACACGTAAGAGCACCTTGCGGTTCAAAAACTATGGAAATCGCTTCGGGACCCAGAACGGTGGGTAATAGTCCATGAAACGAGTCATAATTGGCCAAAACTGTGAGTGTTCACAATAGACACATAAACGCACCCTGGCGATCGTCAATCGTGGAAATCGCTCTAGGACCCAAAAATAGTGAGTAATAGTGCACGAAGCGGACCAGAATCGGCCAAACTTGTGAGTGTTAATGGCCGACACGTAAACGCACCCTGGGGTTCGTCAACCGTGGAAATCACTCAGGGACCGCAAAACTGAGTAATAGTCCAAGAAACGGGCCAGAATCGGCTCAAAGCGTGATTGTTGAGGACTGACTTGTAAGCGCACCATGGGGTTTGACAACCATGGAAATCGCTTCGGGACCCCAAAACAGTGAGTAATTGTCCATGAAACGGGCCAGAGTCGACAAAAACCGAGAGTGTTGATGACGGACACATAAACGCACCCAGGGTTCGTCAATTGTGGAAATCACTCCAGGACCCGAAAACAATGAGGAATAGTCCAAGAAACGGACCAAAATCGACCAAAACTGCGAGTGTTGACAACACGTAAGCGCACCTTGGGGTTCAACAACTATGGAAATCAGCCCAAACTGCGAGTCTTGACGACCAACATGTAAGCTCTGTTGGAAAAGGCAGTGCCTATGAGGCGCTTAGGCACGCCTAGGCGCTAGGCAATGGCCAAACGCCTCGCCTAGGGCATAAATGGAGGTCTAGGCAGGGCAAGCAATGAATTGCCTACCCAAGCAAGAAATCATGCCACATACTGCACTGATATGCCAAACGGGTTATATTCCAATGGCAGTAGACGGTAATTAACTTATTTATATGCCCTAAACTAATATAAACACCCATATAACAATCACAAATACACTGCAAGTAAAACTATATTACCGCCTAGGCCGCGCCTAGGGCGCTTAGGCACTGCCTAGGCACTAGGCGAAGGCCAACCGCTTCGCTTACGCCTACCGCCTTTTACAACCTTGCACGTAAGCACACCTTGGGGTTCGACAATCGTGGAAATCGCTTTGCGACCTCAAAACGGTGAGTAATAGTCCACGAAATGAGTGAGAATTGACAAAAACCGCGAGTGTTTATGACCGACACGTAAACGCACCCTGGGGTTCTTTAATGGTGGTAACCACTTCGGGACCCCACAACAGTGAGTAATAGTCCAAGAAACGGGCCAGAATCGGCCAAACAGTGAGTTTTGATGGCCGACACGTAAACGCACCCCGGGGTTTGTTAATCATTGAAATCACTCCGGGACCCCAAAACAATGAGTAATAATCCACGAAACGGGCTAGAATTGGCCAAAACCGTGAGTGTTGATGACCGACACGTAAGCGCACCTTGGGGTTCGACAACCAAAACGCTTTGGGACCCGAAAACGGTGGGTGTTGATGACCGACACGTAAAACGCACCTCGGGGGTCTTTAATCATGGAAATCATCCCGGGACCCCAAAACAGTGAGTAATACTCCACAAAACGGGCAAGAATCGGCCAAAATTGTGAGTGTTGATGGCAGACACGTAAGCACACCTTGTGGTTCAAAAACTATGGAAATCGCTTCGGGACCCAGAACGGTGAGTAGTAGGCCATGAAACGGGTCATAATTGGCCAAAACTATGAGTGTTGACAACGAACACGTAAACGCACCCCGACGATCGTCAATCATGGAAATTGCTCTGGGACCCCAAAACAGTGAGTAATAGTGCACGAAGCAGACCAGAATCGGCCAAAATTGTGAGTGTTAATGGACGACACATAAATGCACCCCGGGGTTCGTCAACCGTGGAAATCACTTTGGGACCGCAAAGCTGAGTAATAGTCCAAGAAACGGGCCAGAATTGGCTCAAAGCGTGATTGTTGATGACCGACACGTAAGCGCACCATGGGGTTTGACAACCATGGAAATCGCTTCGGGACCCCAAAACGGTGAGTAATTGTCCATGAAACGGGCTAGAATCGACAAAAACCGCGAGTGTTGATGAAGGACACGTAAACGCACCCGGGGTTCGTCAATTGTGGAAATCACTCCAGGACCTGAAAACAGTGAGGAATAGTCCAAGAAACAGGCCAAAATCGGCCAAAAATGTGAGTGTTGATGACCAACACGTAAGCGCACCTTGGGGTTCAACAAATATGGAAATCGCTTCGGCACCCCAAAACTAAGTAATAGTCCAAGAAACGGGCCATAATCGGCCCAAACTGCAAGTCTTGACGACCAACACATAAGCACATCTTGGGGTTCGACAATCGTGGAAATCGCTTTGGGACCTCAAAACGGTGAGGAATAGTCCACGAAACGAGTGAGAATCTACAAAAACCGCGAGTGTTGATGACCGACACGTAAACGCCTCCTGGGGTTCTTTAATGGTGTTAATCACTTCGTGACCCCACAGCAGTGAGTAATAGTCCATGAAACGGGCCAGAATCGGCCAAAATAGTGAGTGTTGATGACCGACATGTAAACGCACCCCGGGGTTCGACAACCATGGAAAACGCTTTGGGACCCGAAAACAATGAGGGTTGATGACCGACACATAAACACACCCCGGGGTTCTTTAATCATGGAAATCACCCCGGGACCCCAAAACAATGAGTAATAGTCCACGACACGGGCCAGAATCGGCCAAAACAGTGAGTGTTGATGACCGACACGTAAGAGCACCTTGCGGTTCAAAAACTATGGAAATCGCTTCGGGACGCAGAACGGTGGGTAATAGTCCAATAGTCCATGAAACGGGTCATAATTGGCCAAAACTGTGAGTGTTCACAACAGACACATAAACGCACCCTGGCGATCGTCAATCATGCAAATCGCTCTAGGACCCCAAAATAGTGAGTAATAGTGCACGAAGCGGACCAGAATCGGCCAAACTTGTGAGTGTTAATGGCCGACACGTAAATGCACCCTGGGGTTCGTCAACCGTGGAAATCACTCAGGGACCGCAAAACTGAGTAATAGTCCAAGAAACGGGTCAGAATCGGCTCAAAGCGTGATTGTTGAGGACTGACATGCAAGCGCACCATGGGGTTTGACAACCATGGAAATCGGTTCGGGACCCCAAAACAGTGAGTAATTGTCCACGAAACGGGCCAGAGTCGACAAAAACCGAGAGTGTTGATGACGGACACGTAAACGCACCCGGGGTTCATCAATTGTGGAAATAACTCCAAGACCCGAAAACAGTGAGGAATAGTCCAAGAAACGGGCCAAAATCGGCCAAAAATGTGAGTGTTGATGACCAACACGTAAGCGCACCTTGGGGTTCAACAAATATGGAAATCGCTTCGGCACCCCAAAACTAAGTAATAGTCCAAGAAACGGGCCATAATCGGCCCAAACCGCGAGTCTTGACAACCAACACGTAAGCACATCTTGGGGTTCGACAATCGTGGAAATCGCTTTGGGACCTCAAAACGGTGAGGAATAGTCCACGAAACGAGTGAGAATCGACAAAAACCGCGAGTGTTGATGACCGACACGTAAACGCCTCCTGGGGTTCTTTAATGGTGGGAATCACTTCGTGACCCCACAACAGTGAGTAATAGTCCATGAAACGGGCCAGAATCGGCCAAAACAGTGAGTGTTGATAACCGACACGTAAACGCACCCCAGGGTTCGTCAATCATCGAAATCACTCTGGGACCCCACAACAGTGAGTAATAGTCCATGAAACGGGCCAGAATTGGCCAAAACAGTGAGTGTTGATGACCGACACGTAAACGCACCCCGGGGTTCGACAACCATGGAAAATGCTTTGGGACCCGAAAACGATGAGGGTTGATGACCGACACATAAACGCACCCCGGGGTTCTTTAATCATGGAAATCAACCCGGGACCCAAAACAGTGAGTAATAGTCCACGACACGGGCCAGAATCGGCCAAAACTGTGAGTGTTGATGACCGACACGTAAGAGCACCTTGCGGTTCAAAAACTATGGAAATCGCTTCGGGACCCAGAACGGTGGGTAATAGTCCATGAAACGGGTCATAATTGGCCAAAACTGTGAGTGTTCACAACAGACACATAAACGCACCCTGGCGATCGTCAATCATGGAAATCGCTCTAGGACCCCAAAATAGTGAGTAATAGTGCACGAAGCGGACCCGAATCGGCAAACTTGTGAGTGTTAATGGCCGACACGTAAATGCACCCTGGGGTTCGTCAACCGTGGAAATCACTCACGGACCGCAAAACTGAGTAATAGTCCAAGAAACGGGCCAGAATCGGCTCAAAGCGTGATTGTTGAGGACTGACATGTAAGCACACCATGGGGTTTGACAACCATGGAAATCGCTTCGGGACCCCAAAACAGTGAGTAATTGTCCACGACACGGGCCAGAGTCGACAAAAACCGAGAGTGTTGATGACGGACACGTAAACCCACCCGGGGTTCATCAATTGTGGAAATCACTCCAAGACCCGAAAACAGTGAGAATAGTCCAAGAAACGGGCCAAAATCGGCCAAAAATGTGAGTGTTGATGACCAACACGTAAGCGCACCTTGTGGTTCAACAAATATGGAAATCGCTTCGGCACCCCAAAACTAAGTAATAGTCCAAGAAACGTGTCACACCCTAGCTAGTCATGCATTAGAGTGTGTGCATCATGTTTAAAATTCCATTTAATTTGAAATGGGGATTTGTGAAACCCTCAGAATCATTTTGAAAATGACCCAAATAAAAATTTCTCCAAAAGGGTCCAAGAAAATGCTCATGTTGATCTCTGAAAATATTGGACAGAGATAAAAATGAAACCAATATTTTTAGTGGCTCATGGACATTTATTTTGGGCATTTGGAATAAATGCATAAATATTTGCATTGGAAATATATTAATTATATATATTAATATATGCCCAAATATTATGCCAATTATAAAAGAGCTCTGGAATAATATAAATAGCTCCTGCAAAAATTGGCATAAGTTAAATAAATGATTTAATATATTATTTAAATCAAACAAATGTCAGAAATTAAAAAAAAAGGAAAATATATAACAGGAGGAGCTTACTTGGGCTCCTCCACTGTGCGGCCCAGCCAGCAGCCGGCCCAGCCCACCTCCCTCCTCTGTCGTCTTCGTCCCGACAGAGGGAGGGGAGTGTGGCCGGCGCGCGCGCGCGCCACCGCGCCACGCCACCTGCTCGCCTGCTTGCCTGGCCTCCCCTCCTCGCTCGACTCCCTGGACGACGCCACGCCCTCCCCCCTGCTCTCTCTCACTCTCCCCCGGCTCTCCTCTCCTCTCCCTCGCTCTCTCTCTCACACGGCCGAACACCACACTCGCCGCCGTTCGCCACAGCAGCTGTCTCCGGCCACCCCTCGCTCCCCCGACTAGCTCAGAAGCTCCGCCACGACCCCCTCTTCCTCCCCACCGCTCCACAGCTCCCCGGAAGCCCTGCATCGCCGCCACATCG
>NC_041387.1:1107363-1111993 GCF_002162155.2 Triticum dicoccoides | reverse complement strand
GAAACTGGTCAGACTGACTATGACGCAACACGCAAGCATGGACGTGACACGGGTTCCTCATCCGGTGCTGGTCCTCAGAAGCGCCGCGTGTGGGTACCCAACACCGCCCTGCCACCCAGGTTCACACCGAGGCCATCTTTCCAGGCGCCTCGCCCCGTTCAACAGTCTGCTCCAGCCAAGCCCTATGGGGGTCCAACTAACAATGCTCCTCCACGTACCAGTTCCGTGACTTGTTTCAAGTGTGGGGAATCTGGTCATTATATGCGTGAATGCCCCCAGACCAACCCCAATCAATCTGCTAAAGCTGTTGGCCGTGGCAAGCCGACAGGAAAAGTATTCCACGCCAAGCCGGTCACCGCTTCACGTGGCCATGTCAACTGTGTCTCTGCCGAAGAAGCTCAAGAGGATCCCAACGTCGTTCTCGGTACGCTTCTTGTTAATTGCCACCCGGCATTTGTTCTTTTCGATACAGGAGCCTCTCATTCCTTTATATCTGAAAATTATGCTCGTTTGCATAACGTTGCATTCTGTGATTTGCCATCCACTATGGAAATCTCTACCCCTGGGTCTAGATGGCAGATCTCTAGGGTAAGTTATGGAAATGAGATCCAAGTCGACAGACTTGTTTTCCTCGCGTCTTTGATAGCCCTTAAATCTTCAGATATTAATATCATTCTGGGTATGGACTGGATGTCGGCTCATCATGCCCAAATCGATTGCTTCTCTAGGACTGTTCAACTCACCCATCCTTCGGGAAAGATAGTTAATGTCTTGACCCGAATAGCCAAGCGACAATTATATTCTCTTAACGCCAGCCCTTTGCCAGACCTTGAGGACGTTCCGGTAGTCCGTGACTTCCCGGATGTCTTTCCAGAGGAATTGCCAGGTGTTCCACCTGACAGGGATGTTGAGTTTGTAATAGACCTCATTCCAGGAACCGTTCCGATTGCTAGAAGACCTTATAAGATGGCACCCCTAGAACTAGCCGAGCTTAAGAAACAACTTGATGAGTCCTTGAAAAAGGGTTTCATCCGACCTAGTTCATCTCCGTGGGCTTGCCCCGTCCTATTCGTCAAGAAGAAGGATGGTACGGACCGGATGGTTGTAGATTACCGACCTGTCAATTTGGTCACAATCAAGAACAAATATCGACTTCCCAGGATCAACGACCTGTACGATCAGCTCGCTGGATCCTCAGTCTTCTCCAAAATGGATTTGAGGTTGGGCTACCATCAAATCAAAATCAGAAACGGGGACATTCCTAAAATGGCCTTTGTTACTCGTTATGGCCAATACGAGTACACCGTCATGTCCTTCGGTTTAACCAACGCTCCAGCCACCTTTTCTCGGTTAATGAACTCAATCTTCATGGAGTATTTGGATAAATTCGTCGTGGTTTACCTCGATGATATACTCATCTACTCCAAGAACGAGGAAGAACATGCCGAACATCTAAGGCTAGTGTTGCAGAAACTTCGAGAGCATCGCCTTTATGCCAAATTTTCTAAATGTGAATACTGGTTGTCAGAAGTTACCTATCTGGGTCATGTAATATCCGGTAAAGGTATTGCTGTTAACCCTGAGCGAGTTCAAGCCTTCCTTAACTGGACTCCACCTGAATCGGTCAAGCAAGTTCGGAGTTTTCTGGGCTTAGCGAGCTATTGTCGTCTCTTTGTCGAGAACTTCTCCAAAGTTGCCAAACCTCTAACCGAACTCCTCAAGAAAGATAAGAAGTTCGAATGGACTCCACAATGTGAGCACAGCTTTCAGGAACTGAAAAGACGCCTGACTTCTGCTCTCGTACTGGTACCGCCAGACTTCTCCAAGGACTTTGTTATCTACTGCGACGCTTCGCGACAAGGACTAGGTTGCATTCTCATGCAAGATCGACACGTAATTGCCTACGCTTCACGGCAATTGCACCCACATGAGGAGAATTATCCCACTCATGATCTAGAGCTTGCAGCCGTAGTCTATGCACTTAAGACCTGGCGACATTACCTCCTCGGTAATCGTTGCGAAATATTCACTGATCACCAAAGTCTGAAGTATATTTTCACCCAACCGGATTTTAATCTCAGGCAGAGACGTTGGGTTGAATTGATCACCGACTTCGACTTAGGAATAACCTACACCCCAGGGAAAGCCAACGTCATGGCTGATGCGCTAAGTCATAAATCTTATTGTAACAACCTGATGTTACAACAAAGTCAACCGCTTCTCCATGAGGAATTTCGGAAGCTTAACCTTCATATTGTTCCTCAAGGTTTTCTCTCCACCATGGTGGCAAAACCTACCCTTATGGATCAAATTATCAAAGCACAGAAGGTAGATCCGGGAATCTCCCGCATCAAGAGGAACATTCAGAAAGGAATTGCGAATTGTTTCTCCATTAATGATCAAGGAGTCGTATACTTCGGGAATCGATTAGTAGTTCCCAAAGTGCGCAACCTAAGGCGATTAATCCTTAAGGAAGCTCATGAATCTCCTCTCACCATTCATCCCGGTAGTACTAAAATGTATCAGGACCTACGCCAGAGGTTCTGGTGGACTAGGATGAAGAAAGAAATTGCTCAGTATATTGCAAATTGCGACGTCTGTCGTCGTGTAAAAGCAGAGCATCAACGGCCTGCTGGCACCCTTCAACCCTTAGCTATTCCTGAATGGAAATGGGATAAAATTGGTATGGATTTCATTACCGGGTTTCCCAGGACCAAGAGAGGGAATAATGCTATTTTCGTCGTGGTCGATTGTCTTTCCAAAGTAGCCCACTTCTTACCTGTTCGTGAGAGTATAACCGCTAGTCAGCTGGCAGATTTGTACATCTCCCGAATAGTGTCTCTCCATGGTGTTCCTTTGGAAATTAACTCGGATCGAGGAAGTCTTTTCACCTCTCGATTTTGGGAAAGTTTCCAAAATGCTATGGGAACCCGTCTTTCCTTTAGCACCGCTTTCCACCCTCAGTCGAGTGGTCAAGTGGAACGCGTCAACCAAATGCTAGAAGACATGCTTCGAGCCTCTGTTATCTCATTCGGAATGGACTGGGAGAAGTGCCTTCCATTTGCCGAATTCGCTTACAACAACAGCTATCAATCTAGCTTGGGTAAAGCCCCTTTTGAAGTTCTCTATGGACGACGATGTCGAACACCCCTTAACTGGTCAGAGACCGGGGAAAGACAATTCTTTGGCCCGGATATGATTCAGGAAGCAGAAGAACAAGTTCGTATCGTTCGTGAAAAGTTGAAAACAGCCCAATCTCGTCAAAAGAGTCAATATGACCGAAAACATAAGGCTATGACCTTCGAGGTTGACGAGAAGGCTTATCTTCGGGTCACCCCTCTGAAGGGAACCCATTGTTTCGGTATCAAAGGCAAATTGGCTCCTCGTTACATTGGACCTTTTCGCATTCTTGCCAAACGAGGAGAAGTTGCCTACCAGTTGGAACTACCTCCGCACCTCTCCAGAGTTCACGATGTCTTCCACGTTTCTCAACTCAGGCGTTGCTTCTCGGATCCTATCCGTGAAGTGGACCACGAAAAGCTTGATCTCCAAGATGATCTTACATATCGAGAGTACCCCATTCGTATCCTCGATCAAGCCGAACGTACCACGCAACGTCATAATATCAAGTTTCTCAAGGTTCAATGGTCGCACCATTCCGAGGATGAAGCAACTTGGGAAAGGGAGGATCGTCTTCGACTCGAGTATCCCGCCTTCTTCCCGGAGGAACCCAAATCTCGGGACGAGATTCTTTTGAGTGGGGGTGAGTTGTCACACCCTAGCTAGTCATGCATTAGAGTGTGTGCATCATGTTTAAAATTCCATTTAATTTGAAATGGGGATTTGTGAAACCCTCAGAATCATTTTGAAAATGACCCAAATAAAAATTTCTCCAAAAGGGTCCAAGAAAATGCTCATGTTGATCTCTGAAAATATTGGACAGAGATAAAAATCAAACCAATATTTTTAGTGGCTCATGGACATTTATTTTGGGCATTTGGAATAAATGCATAAATATTTGCAATGGAAATATATTAATTATATATATTAATATATGCCCAAATATTATGCCAATTATAAAAGAGCTCTGGAATAATATAAATAGCTCCTGCAAAAATTGGCATAAGTTAAATAAATGATTTAATATATTATTTAAATCAAACAAATGTCAGAAATTAAAAAAAAAGGAAAATATATAATAGGAGGAGCTTACTTGGGCTCCTCCACTGTGCGGCCCAGCCAGCTGGCTGGCCCAGCCAGCAGCCGGCCCAGCCCACCTCCCTCCTCTGTCGTCTTCGTCCCGACAGAGGGAGGGGAGTGTGGCCGGCGCGCGCGCGCGCCACCGCGCCACGCCACCTGCTCGCCTGCTTGCCTGGCCTCCCCTCCTCGCTCGACTCCCTGGACGACGCCACGCCCTCCCCCCTGCTCTCTCTCACTCTCCCCCGGCTCTCCTCTCCTCTCCCTCGCTCTCTCTCTCACACGGCCGAACACCACACTCGCCGCCGTTCGCCACAGCAGCTGTCTCCGGCCACCCCTCGCTCCCCCGACTAGCTCAGAAGCTCCGCCACGACCCCCTCTTCCTCCCCACCGCTCCACAGCTCCCCGGAAGCCCTGCATCGCCGCCACATCG
>NC_041387.1:1105342-1107271 GCF_002162155.2 Triticum dicoccoides | reverse complement strand
CCCCCGGCTCTCCTCTCCTCTCCCTCGCTCTCTCTCTCACACGGCCGAACACCACACTCGCCGCCGTTCGCCACAGCAGCCGTCTCCGGCCACCCCTCGCTCCCCCGACTAGCTCAGAAGCTCCGCCACGACCCCCTCTTCCTCCCCACCGCTCCACAGCTCCCCGGAAGCCCTGCATCGCCGCCACGTCGCCGTTCCCCTCTTCGGGCTCCGATCATCGTCGCCGTCGAATTCGTCGTCTTCGGTGCGTCCCCGAGCCCGCTTCGACGCCCACTGCAACCGCGGTGAGCTACGCCACCGTTTCCCCCTCTCCTTCCCCTCGTTCCCTCACCGTAGCCACCTCCCCACCACGGCCGAACCTCCGCCGTCGCCGAGCTCGCCGTCGACGCAGCTCCGGGGACCATTTGGTCACCCCGTCGAGTCCAACGAGTTCGCAAGACCCCGTAGAGCATCCCTAGCGCCTCGCTTTGCTCGACTTCGAGCTCCAGCACCGTTCCCGTGCACGACCGAACCCCGGCGGCCGCAGCCGAGCTCGCCGCCGTCGACTCCGGCCACCCCGACCCCAACGGGCTCCGCCAAGAGCTGCGGGTTGGCCTCAGCTCCACTCCGGTGGTCTCTGCGGCCCCTCTGGTGGCCGAAATGACCAAAACCACTTCCGCCGCCGCGTCGGGCTCGCCGGCGACTAAACGCCGGCAGCCGACATTAACTTTGACCACGGGTGGGCCCTGGTTGACTCCCCTGAGTCAATGACAGGTGGGGCCCAGCCCTGTTAATTAAACAGGATTAGTTTTAATTAAGTTTTAATTAAAATAACCACCCTGACATGCGGGACCCACTGTCAGGTTTGACCTGGACCAGTTCCGTTGACCTGCTGATGTCACACTGACGTCAGGCTGACGCAGTAATTGATTTTCTGGATTTAAAATAAATCAGGAAATTCCAGAATATTATTTAAACTTCAAAAATTCATAACTTTTATTCTGTAACTCCAAATTGGACAAATTATATATGAAAAATGATCAGAAAAATCCAATCTATCCATCTGTACTATTTTCATGCATGATCAAACAAGTTAAATTGATGTTTTAAGCAGAACAAGGAAAAGCACTTTAAAAGGCCATATTTGAATTTGAAATTTGAATCTTTGATTCAAATTTGTTCAAACCCTTCTGGCTTTAGTTGCATTAGCCCAATACACTCATATTGCCATGTTTCATGCATGCATCATATTGTTGCACATTGTTTGGTGATGCTTGTGTACCGATGCCCTTTGCGACAGGTTCTGTCCCCGAGGAGTACCGTGATTACCCTAATGAAGAACCGTATCCGTGCATCGAACCATTAGGCAAGCAACCAACCATTTGATCATATCGATACAATCCCATGTTCTCGCTCCTGCTCTCTTTTACTGCATTAAGACAACGCGATTCAAACTGCTGTGTGCTACGGTAGTTGAACCCATTTCCTCTGCATGACCTGTCATTGCCACAGTAACTAGATGAAACCCACTAGCATGTGTAGGAGTTGCTTGAGCCATATGTATGTGTTGTTCCTACCTTGCTATGCCTGCTATGCTTAGAGTCGTGTCAGGTCTGGTTCATCTGGGTGATGGGCTAGAGTGAAATGTTTATGTCAGTAATGAGAGTGGTGTGGTGAACATGATTTGGTAAAGGTATCGATGAGAGGCCATGTAGGAGTACATGGTGGGTTGTTTCATTGAAGCCGACCTTAAGCACTGAGATCTGTATGTGTGATTTAAGAATCAGCTACTACCATGCATTGGGCCCGAAACCAATGGACCCTCTCGGCTTCTTATTCACCCTAGTTCTCCGTCCAGGAGTTGCAAGTAGTTTCTGGTGTTTGTAGCCTACTGGAGGCCGTGGACAGCGCTGACCGTAGGGGTGGGCTGTGATGCGGTAGGTACGTGGC
>NC_041387.1:1089508-1103942 GCF_002162155.2 Triticum dicoccoides | reverse complement strand
CGACAACCATGGAAAACGCTTTGGGACCCGAAAACGATGAGGGTTGATGACCGACACATAAACGCACCCCGGGGTTCTTTAATCATGGAAATCACCCCGGGACCCAAAACAGTGAGTAATAGTCCACGACACGGGCCAGAATCGGCCAAAACTGTGAGTGTTGATGACCGACACGTAAGAGCACCTTGCGGCACAAAAACTATGGAAATCGCTTCGGGACCCAGAACGGTGGGTAATATAGTCCATGAAACGGGTCATAATTGGCCAAAACTGTGAGTGTTCACAACAGACACATAAACGCACCCTGGCGATCGTCAATCGTGGAAATCGCTCTAGGACCCCAAAATAGTGAGTAATAGTGCACAAAGCGGACCAGAATCGGCAAACTTGTGAGTGTTAATGGCCGACACGTAAATGCACCCTGGGGTTCGTCAACCGTGGAAATCACTCATGGACCGCAAAACTGAGTAATAGTCCAAGAAACGGGCCAGAATCGGCTCAAAGCGTGATTGTTGAGGACTGACATGTAAGCGCACCATGGGGTTTGACAACCATGGAAATCGCTTCGGGACCCCAAAACAGTGAGTAATTGTCCACGAAACGGGCCAGAGTCGACAAAAACCGAGAGTGTTGATGACGGACACGTAAACGCACCCGGGGTTCATCAATTGTGGAAATCACTCCAAGACCCGAAAACAGTGAGTAATATTCCAAGAAACGGGCCAAAATCGACCAAAAATGTGAGTGTTGATGACCAACACGTAAGCGCACCTTGGGGTTCGACAAATATGGAAATCGCTTCGGCACCCCAAAACTAAGTAATAGTCCAAGAAACGGGCCATAATCGGCCCAAACTGCGAGTCTTGACAACCAACACGTAAGCACATCTTGGGGTTCGACAATCGTGGAAATCGCTTTGGGACCTCAAAACGGTGAGGAATAGTCCACGAAACGAGTGAGAATCGACAAAAACCGTGAGTGTTGATGACCGACACGTAAACGCCTCCTGGGGTTCTTTAATGGTGGGAATCACTTCGTGACCCCACAACAGTGAGTAATAGTCCATGAAACGGGCCAGAATCGGCCAAAACAGTGAGTGTTGATAACCGACACGTAAACGCACCCCAGGGTTCGTTAATCATCGAAATCACTCTGGGACCCCACACCAGTGAGTAATAGTCCATGAAACGGGCCAGAATCGGCCAAAACAGTGAGTGTTGATGACCGACACCTAAACGCACCCCGGGGTTCGACAACCATGGAAAATGCTTTGGGACCCGAAAACGATGAGGGTTGATGACCGACACATAAACGCACCCCGGGGTTCTTTAATCATGGAAATCACCCCGGGACCCAAAACAGTGAGTAATAGTCCACGACACGGGCCAGAATCGGCCAAAACTGTGAGTGTTGATGACCGACACGTAAGAGCACCTTGCGGTTCAAAAACTATGGAAATCGCTTCGGGACCCAGAACGGTGGGTAATAGTCCATGAAACGGGTCATAATTGGCCAAAACTGTGAGTGTTCACAACAGACACATAAACGCACCCTGGCGATCGTCAATCATGGAAATCGCTCTAGGACCCCAAAATAGTGAGTAATAGTGCACGAAGCGGACCAGAATCGGCAAACTTGTGAGTGTTAATGGCCGACACGTAAATGCACCCTGGGGTTCGTCAACCGTGGAAATCACTCACGGACCGCAAAACTGAGTAATAGTCCAAGAAACGGGCCAGAATCGGCTCAAAGCGTGATTGTTGAGGACTGACATGTAAGCGCACCATGGGGTTTGACAACCATGGAAATCGCTTCGGGACCCCAAAACAGTGAGTAATTGTCCACGAAACGGGCCAGAGTCGACAAAAACCGAGAGTGTTGATGACGGACACGTAAACGCACCCGGGGTTCATCAATTGTGGAAATCACTCCAAGACCCGAAAACAATGAGGAATAGTCCAAGAAACGGGCCAAAATCGGCCAAAAATGTGAGTGTTGATGACCAACACGTAAGCGCACCTTGTGGTTCAACAAATATGGAAATCGCTTCGGCACCCCAAAACAAAGTAATAGTCCAAGAAACGGGCCATAATCGGCCTAAACTGCGAGTCTTGACAACCAACACGTAAGCACATCTTGGGGTTCGACAATCGTGGAAATCGCTTTGGGACCTCAAAACGGTGAGGAATAGTCCACGAAATGAGTGAGAATCGACAAAAACCGCGAGTGTTGATGACCGACACGTAAACGCCTCCTGGGGTTCTTTAATGGTGGGAATCACTTCGTGACCCCACAACAGTGAGTAATAGTCCATGAAACGGGCCAGAATCGGCCAAAACAGTGAGTGTTGATAACCGACACGTAAACGCACCCCAGGGTTCGTCAATCATCGAAATCACTCCGGGACCCCACAACAGTGAGTAATAGTCCATGAAACGGGCCAGAATCGGCCAAAACAGTGAGTGTTGATGACCGACACCTAAACGCACCCCGGGGTTCGACAACCATGGAAAACGCTTTGGGACCCGAAAACGATGAGGGTTGATGACCGACACATAAACGCACCCCGGGGTTCTTTAATCATGGAAATCACCCCGGGACCCAAAACAGTGAGTAATAGTCCACGACACGGGCCAGAATCGGCCAAAACTGTGAGTGTTGATGACCGACACGTAAGAGCACCTTGCGGTTCAAAAACTATGGAAATCGCTTCGGGACCCAGAACGGTGGGTAATAGTCCATGAAACGGGTCATAATTGGCCAAAACTGTGAGTGTTCACAACAGACACATAAACGCACCCTGGCGATCGTCAATCATGGAAATCGCTCTAGGACCCCAAAATAGTGAGTAATAGTGCACAAAGCGGACCAGAATCGGCAAACTTGTGAGTGTTAATGGCCGACACGTAAATGCACCCTGGGGTTCGTCAACCGTGGAAATCACTCAGGGACCGCAAAACTGAGTAATAGTCCAAGAAACGGGCCAGAATTGGCTCAAAGCGTGATTGTTGAGGACTGACATGTAAGCACACCATGGGGTTTGACAACCATGGAAATCGCTTCGGGACCCCAAAACAGTGAGTAATTGTCCACGAAACGGGCCAGAGTCGACAAAAACCGAGAGTGTTGATGACGGACACGTAAACGCACCCGGGGTTCATCAATTGTGGAAATCACTCCAAGACCCGAAAACAGTGAGTAATAGTCCAAGAAACGGGCCAAAATCGACCAAAAATGTGAGTGTTGATGACCAACACGTAAGTGCACCTTGGGGTTCGACAAATATGGAAATCGCTTCGGCACCCCAAAACTAAGTAATAGTCCAAGAAACGGGCCATAATCGGCCCAAACTGCGAGTCTTGACAACCAACACGTAAGCACATCTTGGGGTTCGACAATCGTGGAAATCACTTTGGGACCTCAAAACGGTGAGGAATAGTCCACGAAATGAGTGAGAATCGACAAAAACCGCGAGTGTTGATGACCGACACGTAAACGCCTCCTGGGGTTCTTTAATGGTGGGAATCACTTCGTGACCCCACAACAGTGAGTAATAGTCCATGAAACGGGCCAGAATCGGCCAAAACAGTGAGTGTTGATAACCGACACGTAAACGCACCCCAGGGTTCGTTAATCATCGAAATCACTCTGGGACCCCACAACAGTGAGTAATAGTCCATGAAACGGGCCAGAATCGGCCAAAACAGTGAGTGTTGATGACCGACACCTAAACGCACCCCGGGGTTCGACAACCATGGAAAACGCTTTGGGACCCGAAAACGATGATGGTTGATGACCGACACATAAACGCACCCCGGGGTTCTTTAATCATGGAAATCACCCTGGGACCCAAAATAGTGAGTAATAGTCCACGACACGGGCCAGAATCGGCCAAAACTGTGAGTGTTGATGACCGACACGTAAGAGCACCTTGCGGTTCAAAAACTATGGAAATCGCTTCGGGACCCAGAACGGTGGGTAATAGTCCATGAAACGGGTCATAATTGGCCAAAACTGTGAGTGTTCACAACAGACACATAAACGCACCCTGGCGATCATCAATCGTGGAAATCGCTCTAGGACCCCAAAATAGTGAGTAATAGTGCACGAAGCGGACCAGAATCGGCAAACTTGTGAGTGTTAATGGCCGACACGTAAATGCACCCTGGGGTTCGTCAACCGTGGAAATCACTCAGGGACCGCAAAACTGAGTAATAGTCCAAGAAACGGGCCAGAATCGGCTCAAAGCGTGATTGTTGAGGACTGACATGTAAGCGCACCATGGGGTTTGACAACCATGGAAATCGCTTCGGGACCCCAAAACAGTGAGTAATTGTCCACGAAACGGGCCAGAGTCGACAAAAACCGAGAGTGTTGATGACGGACACGTAAACGCACCCGGGGTTCATCAATTGTGGAAATCACTCCAAGACCCGAAAACAGTGAGGAATAGTCCAAGAAACGGGCCAAAATCGACCAAAACTGTGAGTGTTGATGACCAACACGTAAGCGCACCTTGGGGTTCAACAACTATGGAAATCGCTTTGGGACCCCAAAGCTGAGTAATAGTCCAAGAAACGGGCCAGAATCAGCCCAAACTGCAAGTCTTGACGACCAACACGTAAGCACATCTTGGGGTTCGACAATCGTGGAAATCGCTTTGGGACCTCAAAACGGTGAGTAATAGTCCACGAAATGAGTGAGAATCGACAAAACCGCGAGTGTTGATGACCGACACGTAAACGCACCCTGGGGTTCTTTAATGGTGGTAACCACTTCGGGACCCCACAACAGTGAGTAATAGTCCAAGAAACGGGCCAGAATCGGCCAAACAGTGAGTTTTGATGGCCGACACGTAAACGCACCCCGGGGTTTGTTAATCATTGAAATCACTCCGGGACCCCAAAACAGTGAGTAATAATCCACGAAACGGGCTAGAATTGGCCAAAACCGAGAGTGTTGATGCCGACACGTAAGCGCACCTTGGGGTTCGACAACCATGGAAAACGCTTTGGGACCCGAAAACGGTGGGTGTTGATGACCGACACGTAAAACGCACCCCGGGGGTCATTAATCATGGAAGTCACCCCAGGACACCAAAATAGTGAGTAATAGTCCACGAAACGGGTTAGAATCGGCCAAAATTGTGAGTGTTGATGACCGACACGTAAGCGCACCTTGTGGTTCAAAAACTATGGAAATCGCTTCGGGACCCAGAACAGTGAGTAGTAGGCCACGAAACGGGTCATAATTGGCCAAAACTGTGAGCGTTGACAACGAACACGTAAACGCACCCCGACGATCGTCAATCATGGAAATTGCTCTGGGACCCCAAAACAGTGAGTAACAATGCACGAAGCAGACCAGAATCGGCCAAAATTGTGAGTGTTAATGGCCGACACATAAACGCACCCCGGGGTTCGTCAACCGTGGAAATCACTTTGGCACAACAAAACTGAGTAATAGTCCAAGAAACGGGCCAGAATTGGCTCTAAGCGTGATTGTTGATGACCGACACGTAAGCGCACCATGGGGTTTGACAACCATGGAAATCGCTTCGGGACCCCAAAACGGTGAGTAATTGTCCATGAAACGGGCCAGAATCGACAAAAACCGCGAGTGTTGATGAAGGACACGTAAACGCACCCGGGGTTCGTCAATTGTGGAAATCACTCCAGGACCCGAAAACAGTGAGGAATAGTCCAAGAAACGGGCCAAAATCGGCCAAAACTGCGAGTGTTGATGACCAACACATAAGCACACCTTGGGTTCCAACAACTATGGAAATCGCTTTGGCACCCCAAAACTAAGTAATAGTCCAAGAAACGGGCCAGAACCGACCCAAACTTCGAGTATTGATGACCAACACATAAGCACACCTTGTAGTTCAACAATCGTGGAAATCGCTTTGGGACCTCAAAACGGTGAGTAATAGTCCATGAAACGTGTTGATGAGTAATAGTCCACGAAACGAGTGAGAATCGACAAAACACGCGAGTGTTGATGACCGACACGTAAACGCACCCCGGGGTTCTTTAATTGTGGAAATCACTTTGGGACCCCACAACAGTGAGTAATAGTCCACGAAACGGGCCATAATCGGCCAAAACAATGAGTGTTGATGACCGACACATAAACACACTCCATGGTTCGCTAATCATCGAAATCACTCCGGGACCCCAAAAAAGTGAGTAATAATCCACGAAATGGGCCAGAATCGGCCAAAACTGTGAGTGTTGATGACCGACACGTAAGCGCACCTTGGGGTTCGACAACCATCGAAAACGCTTTGGGACCCAAAAACGGTGAGTGTTGATGACCAACACGTAAAGACACCCCGGGGTTCTTTAATCATGGAAATCACCCCGGGACACCAAAACAGTGATTAATAGTCCACGAAACAAGCCAGAATCGGCCAAATCTGTGAATGTTGATGACCGACACGCAAGCGCACCTTGCGGTTCAAAAACTATGGAAATCGCTTCGGGACCAAGAACGATGAGTAATAGTCCATGAAACGTGTCATAATTGGCCAAAACTATGAGTACTGACAATGGACACGTAAACGCACCCCCGTGATTGTCAATCATGGAAATCGATCTGGGACCCCAAAACAGTGAGTAATAGTGCACGAAGCGGACCAGAATCGGCCAAAATTGTGACTGTTAATGGCCGACACGTAAACGAACCCGGGGTTCGTCAACCGTGGAAATCACTTTGGGACCGCAAAACTGAGTAATAGTCTAAGAAATGGGCCAGAATCGGCGCAAAGCGCGAGTGTTGATGACCAACACGTAAGCGCACCTTGGGGTTCAACAAATATGGAAATCGCATCGGCACCCCAAAACTAAGTAATAGTCCAAGAAACAGGCCAGAATCGGCCCAAACTACGGGTCTTGACGACCAACACGTAAGCACATCTTGGGGTTCGGCAATCGTGGAAATCGCTTTGGGACCTCAAAACGGTGAGGAACAGTCCACGAAAGGAGTGAGAATCGACAAAAACCGTGAGTGTTGATGACCGACACGTAAACGCCTCCTGGGGTTCTTTAATGGTGGGAATCACTTCGTGACCCCACAACAGTGAGTAATAGTCCATGAAACGGGCCAGAATCGGCCAAAACAGTGAGTGTTGATGACCGACACATAGACGCAACCCAGGGTTCGTTAATCATCGAAATCACTCCAGGACCCCACAACAGTGAGTAATAGTCCATGAAACGGGCCAGAATCGGCCAAAACAGTGAGTGTTGATGACCGACACGTAAACGCACCCCGGGGTTCGACAACCATGGAAAACGCTTTGGGACCTGAAAACGGTGAGGGTTGATGACCGACACATAAACGCACCCCGGGGTTCTTTAATCATGGAAATCACCCCGGGACCCCAAAACAGTGAGTAATAGTCCACGAAACGGGCCAGAATCGGCCAAAACTGTGAGTGTTGATGACCGACACGTAAGAGCACCTTGCAGTTCAAAAACTATGGAAATCGCTTCGGGACCAAGAACGGTGAGTAATAGTCCACGAAACGGGTCATAATTGGCCAAAACTGTTAGTATTGACAACGGACACGTAAACGCACCCCCGTGATTGTCAATCATGGTAATCGATTTGGGACCCCAAAACAGTTAATAATAGTGCACGAAGCGGACCAGAATCGGCCAAAATTGTGAGTGTTAATGGCCGACACGTAAACGCACCCCGGGGTTCGTCAACCGTGGAAATCACTTTGGGACCGCAAAAATGAGTAATAGTCCAAGAAATGGGCCAGAATCGGCTCAAAGCGTGATTGTTGATGACCGACAAGTAAGCGCACCATGGGGTTTGACAACCATGGAAATCGCTTCGGGACCCCAAAACTGTGAGTAATAGTCCACGAAATGGGCTAGAATCGACAAAAACCGCGAGTGTTGACGAAGGACACGTAAACGCACCCGGGGTTCGTCAATTGTGGAAATCACTCCAGGACCCGAAAATAGTGAGGAATAGTCCAAGAAACGGGCCAAAATCGACCAAAACTGCGAGTGTTGATGACCAACACGTAAGCACACCTTGGGGTTCGACAATCGTGGAAATCGCTTTGGGTCCTCAAATCGGTGAGTAATAGTCCACGAAATGAGTGAGAATCGACAAAAACCGCGAGTGTTGATGACCGCACGTAAACGCACCCTGGGGTTCTTTAATGGTGGTAACCACTTCGGGACCCCACAATAGTGAGTAATAGTCCAAGAAACGGGCCAGAATCGGCCAAACAGTGAGTTTTGATGGCCGACACGTAAACGCACCCCGGGGTTTGTTAATCATTGAAATCACTCCGGGACCCCAAAACTGTGAGTAATAATCCACGAAACGGGCTAGAATTGGCCAAAACCGAGAGTGTTGATGACCGACACATAAGCGCACCTTGGGGTTCGACAACCATGGAAAACGCTTTGGGACCCGAAAACGGTGGGTGTTGATGACCGACACGTAAAACGCACGCCGGAGGTCTTTAATCATGGAAATCACCCCGCGACCCCAAAATAGTGAGTAATAGTCCACGAAACGGGTTAGAATCGGCCAAAATTGTGAGTGTTGATGACCGACACGTAAGCGCACCTTGTGGTTCAAAAACTATGGAAATCGCTTCGGGACCCAGAACGGTGAGTAGTAGGCCACGAAACAGGTCATAATTGGCCAAAACTGTGAGTGTTGACAACGAACACGTAAACGCACCCCGATGATCGTCAATCATGGAAATTGCTCTGGGACCCCAAAACAGTGAGTAATAATGCACGAAGCGGACCAGAATCGACCAAAATTGTGAGTGTTAATGGCCGACACATAAACGCACCCCGGGGTTCGTCAACCGTGGAAATCACTTTGGGACCGCAAAACTGAGTAATAGTCCAAGAAACGGGCTAGAATCGGCTCAAAGCGTGATTGTTGAGGACTGACATGTAAGCGCACCATGGGGTTTAACAACCATGGAAATCGCTTCGGGACCCCAAAACAGTGAGTAATTATCCATGAAACGGGCCAGAATCGACAAAAACCGAGAGTGTTGATGACGGACACGTAAACGCACCCGGGGTTCGTCAATTGTGTAAATCACTCCAGGACCCGAAAACAGTGAGGAATAGTCCAAGAAATGGGCCAAAATCGACCAAAACTGCGAGTGTTGATGACCAACACGTAAGCACACCTTGGGGTTTAACAACTATGGAAATCGCTTCGGCACCCCAAAACTAAGTAATAGTCCAAGAAACGGGCCAGAATCGGCCCAAACTGCGAGTCTTGACGACCAACACATAAGCACACCTTGTGGTTCGACAATCATGGAAATCGCTTTGGGACCTCAAAACGGTGAGTGTTGATGACCGACACGTAGACGCACCCCAGTGTTCTTTAATGGTGGAAATCACTTTGGGACCCCACTACAGTGAGTAATAGTCCACGAAACGGGCAACAATCTCCCAAAATAGTGAGTGTTGATGACCGACTCGTAAACACATCCCATGGTTCGCTAATCATCGAAATCACTCCGGGACCCCAAAATAGTGAGTAATAATCCACGAAATGGGCCAGAATCGGCGAAAACTGTGAGTGTTGATGACCGACACGTAAGCGCACCTTGGGGTTCGACAACCATCGAAAACGCTATGGGACCCAAAAATGGTGAGTGTTGATGACCGACACGTAAACACACCCCGGGGTTCTTTAATCATGGAAATCACCCCGGGACCCTAAAACAGTGATTAATAGTCCACGAAACAGGCCAGAATCGGCCAAAACTATAAGTGTTGATGACCGACACGCAAGCGCACCTTGCGGTTCAAAAACTATGGAAATCGCTTCGGGACCAAGAAAGGTGAGTAATAGTCCACCAAACGGGTCATAATTGGCCAAAACTGTGAGTATTGACAACGGACACGTAAACGCACCCCCGTGATTGTCAATCATGGAAATCGATCTGGGACCCCAAAACAGTGAGTAATAGTGCACGAAGCGGACCAGAATCGGCCAAAATTGTGAGTGTTAATGGCCGACACGTAAACGAACCCAGGGTTCGTCAACCGTGGAAATCACTTTGGGACCGCAAAACTGAGTAATAGTCTAAGAAATGGGCCAGAATCGGCTCAAAGCGTGATTGCTGATGACCGACACGTAAGCGCACCATGGGGTTTGACAACCATGGAAATCGCTTCGGGACCCCAAAACGGTGAGTAATTGTCCACGACACGGGCCAAAATCGACAAAAACCGCGAGTGTTGACGAAGGACACGTAAACGCACCCGGGTTTCGTCAATTGTGGAAATCACTCCAGGACCTGAAAACAGTGAGGAATAGTCCAAGAAACGGGCCAAAATCGGCCAAAAATGCGAGTGTTGATGACCAACACGTAAGCGCACCTTGGGGTTCAACAAATATGGAAATACCTTCGGCACCCCAAAACTAAGTAATAGTCCAAGAAACGGGCCAGAATCGGCACAAACTGCGAGTCTTGACGACCAACACGTAAGCACATCTTGGGTTTCGACAATCGTGGAAATCGCTTTGGGACCTCAAAACTGTGAGGAACAGTCCACGAAACGAGTGAGAATCGACAAAAACAGTGAGTGTTGATGACCGACACGTAAACGCCTCCTGGGGTTCTTTAATGGTGGGAATCACTTCGTGACCCCACAACAATGAGTAATAGTCCATGAAACGGGCCAGAATCGGCCAAAACAGTGAGTGTTGATGACCGACACATAAACGCACCCCAGGGTTCGTTAATAATGGAAATCACTCCGGGACCCCACAACAGTGAGTAATAGTCCATGAAACGGGCCAGAATCGGCCAAAACAGTGAGTGTTGATGACCGACACGTAAACGCACCCCGGGGTTCGACAACCATGGAAAACGCTTTGGGACCCGAAAACGGTGAGGGTTGATGACCAACACATAAACGCACCCCGGGGTTCTTTAATCATGGAAATCACCCCGGGACCCCAAAACATTGAGTAATAGTCCACGAAACGGGCCAGAATTGGCCAAAACTGTGAGTGTTGATGACCGACACGTAAGAGCACCTTGCGGTTCAAAAACTATGGAAATCGCTTCGGGACCAAGAACGGTGAGTAATAGTCCACGAAACGGGTCATAATTGGCCAAAACTGTTAGTATTGACAACGGACTCGTAAACGCACCCCCGTGATTGTCAACCATGGAAATCGACTTGGGACCCCAAAACAGTGAATAATAGTGCACGAAGCGGACCAAAATCGGCCAAAATTGTGAGTGTTAATGGCCGACACGTAAACGCACCCCGGGGTTTCCCAATCGTGGAAATCACTTTGGGACCGCAAAACTGAGTAATAGTCTAAGAAATGGGCCAGAATCCGCTCAAAGCGTGATTGTTGATGATCGACACGTAAGCGCACCATGGGGTTTGACAACCATGGAAATCGCTTCGGGACCCCAAAACGGTGAGTAATAGTCCACGAAACGGGCAAGAATGGACAAAAACCGCGAGTGTTGACGAAGGACACGTAAACGCACCCGGGGTTCGTCAATTGTGGAAATCACTCCAGGACCCGGAAACAGTGAGGAATAGTCCAAGAAATGGGCCAAAATCGACCAAAACTGCGAGTGTTGATGACCAACACGTAAGCACACCTTGGGGTTTAACAACTATGGAAATCGCTTCGGCACCCCAAAACTAAGTAATAGTCCAAGAAACGGGCCAGAATCGGCCCAAACTGCGAGTCTTGACGACCAACACATAAGCACACCTTGTGGTTCGACAATCATGGAAATCGCTTTGGGACCTCAAAACGGTGAGTGTTGATGACCGACACGTAGACGCACCCCAGTGTTCTTTAATGGTGGAAATCACTTTGGGACCCCACTACAGTGAGTAATAGTCCACGAAACGGGCAACAATCTCCCAAAATAGTGAGTGTTGATGACCGACTCGTAAACACATCCCATGGTTCGCTAATCATCGAAATCACTCCGGGACCCCAAAATAGTGAGTAATAATCCACGAAATGGGCCAGAATCGGCGAAAACTGTGAGTGTTGATGACCGACACGTAAGCGCACCTTGGGGTTCGACAACCATCGAAAACGCTATGGGACCCAAAAATGGTGAGTGTTGATGACCGACACGTAAACACACCCCGGGGTTCTTTAATCATGGAAATCACCCCGGGACCCTAAAACAGTGATTAATAGTCCACGAAACAGGCCAGAATCGGCCAAAACTATAAGTGTTGATGACCGACACGCAAGCGCACCTTGCGGTTCAAAAACTATGGAAATCGCTTCGGGACCAAGAAAGGTGAGTAATAGTCCACCAAACGGGTCATAATTGGCCAAAACTGTGAGTATTGACAACGGACACGTAAACGCACCCCCGTGATTGTCAATCATGGAAATCGATCTGGGACCCCAAAACAGTGAGTAATAGTGCACGAAGCGGACCAGAATCGGCCAAAATTGTGAGTGTTAATGGCCGACACGTAAACGAACCCAGGGTTCGTCAACCGTGGAAATCACTTTGGGACCGCAAAACTGAGTAATAGTCTAAGAAATGGGCCAGAATCGGCTCAAAGCGTGATTGCTGATGACCGACACGTAAGCGCACCATGGGGTTTGACAACCATGGAAATCGCTTCGGGACCCCAAAACGGTGAGTAATTGTCCACGACACGGGCCAAAATCGACAAAAACCGCGAGTGTTGACGAAGGACACGTAAACGCACCCGGGTTTCGTCAATTGTGGAAATCACTCCAGGACCTGAAAACAGTGAGGAATAGTCCAAGAAACGGGCCAAAATCGGCCAAAAATGCGAGTGTTGATGACCAACACGTAAGCGCACCTTGGGGTTCAACAAATATGGAAATACCTTCGGCACCCCAAAACTAAGTAATAGTCCAAGAAACGGGCCAGAATCGGCACAAACTGCGAGTCTTGACGACCAACACGTAAGCACATCTTGGGTTTCGACAATCGTGGAAATCGCTTTGGGACCTCAAAACTGTGAGGAACAGTCCATGAAACGAGTGAGAATCGACAAAAACAGTGAGTGTTGATGACCGACACGTAAACGCCTCCTGGGGTTCTTTAATGGTGGGAATCACTTCGTGACCCCACAACAATGAGTAATAGTCCATGAAACGGGCCAGAATCGGCCAAAACAGTGAGTGTTGATGACCGACACATAAACGCACCCCAGGGTTCGTTAATAATGGAAATCACTCCGGGACCCCACAACAGTGAGTAATAGTCCATGAAACGGGCCAGAATCGGCCAAAACAGTGAGTGTTGATGACCGACACGTAAACGCACCCCGGGGTTCGACAACCATGGAAAACGCTTTGGGACCCGAAAACGGTGAGGGTTGATGACCAACACATAAACGCACCCCGGGGTTCTTTAATCATGGAAATCACCCCGGGACCCCAAAACATTGAGTAATAGTCCACGAAACGGGCCAGAATTGGCCAAAACTGTGAGTGTTGATGACCGACACGTAAGAGCACCTTGCGGTTCAAAAACTATGGAAATCGCTTCGGGACCAAGAACGGTGAGTAATAGTCCACGAAACGGGTCATAATTGGCCAAAACTGTTAGTATTGACAACGGACTCGTAAACGCACCCCCGTGATTGTCAACCATGGAAATCGACTTGGGACCCCAAAACAGTGAATAATAGTGCACGAAGCGGACCAAAATCGGCCAAAATTGTGAGTGTTAATGGCCGACACGTAAACGCACCCCGGGGTTTCCCAATCGTGGAAATCACTTTGGGACCGCAAAACTGAGTAATAGTCTAAGAAATGGGCCAGAATCGGCTCAAAGCGTGATTGTTGATGACCGACACGTAAGCGCACCATGGGGTTTGACAACCACGGAAATCGCTTCGGGACCCCAAAACGGTGAGTAATAGTCCACGAAACGGGCAAGAATGGACAAAAACCGCGAGTGTTGACGAAGGACACGTAAACGTACCCGGGGTTCGTCAATTGTGGAAATCACTCCAGGACCCGAAAACAGTGAGGAATAGTCCAAGAAATGGGCCAAAATCGACCAAAACTGCGAGTGTTGATGATCAACACGTAAGCGCACCTTGGGGTTCAACAACTATGGAAATCGCTTCGGCACCCCAAAACTAAGTAATAGTCCAAGAAACGGGCCATAATCGGCCCAAACTGCGAGTCTTGACGACCAACACGTAAGCACATCTTGGGGTTCGACAATCGTGGAAATCGCTTTGGGACCTCAAAACGGTGAGGAATAGTCCACGAAACGAGTGAGAATCGACAAAAACCGCGAGTGTTGATGACCGACACGTAAACGCCTCCTGGGGTTCTTTAATGGTGGGAATCACTTCGTGACCCCACAACAGTGAGTAATAGTCCATGAAACGGGCCAGAATCGGCCAAAACAGTGAGTGTTGAT
>NC_041387.1:1062010-1065949 GCF_002162155.2 Triticum dicoccoides | reverse complement strand
CCTCAAAATGGTGAGGAATAGTCCACGAAACAAGTGAGAATCGACAAAAACCGCGAGTGTTGATGACCGACACGTAAACGCCTCCTGGGGTTCTTTAATGGTGGGAATCACTTCGTGACCCCACAACAGTGAGTAATAGTCCATGAAACGGGCCAGAATCGGCCAAAACAGTGAGTGTTGATGACCGACACGTAAACGCACCCCAGGGTTCATTAATCATCGAAATCACTCCGGGACCCCACAACAGTAAGTAATAGTCCATGAAACGGGCCAGAATCGGCCAAAACAGTGAGTGTTGATGACCGACACGTAAACGCACCCCGGGGTTCTACAACCATGGAAAACGCTTTGGGACCCAAAAGCGGTGAGGGTTGATGACCGACACATAAACGCACCCCGGGGTTCTTTAATCATGGAAATCACCCCGGGACCCCAAAACAGTGAGTAATAGTCCACGAAACGGGCCAGAATCGGCAAAAACTGTGAGTGTTGATGACCGACACGTAAGAGCACCTTGCGGTTCAAAAACTATGGAAATCGCTTCGGGACAAAGAACGTTGAGTAATAGTCCACGAAACGGGTCATAATTGGCCAAAACTGTTAGTATTGACAACGGACGCGTAAATGCACCCCCGTGATTGTCAATCATGGAAATCGATTTGGGACCCCAAAACAGTGAATAATAGTGCACGAAGCGGACCAGAATCGACCAAAATTGTGAGTGCTAATGGCCGACACGTAAACGCACCCTGGGGTTCGTCAACCGTGGAAATCACTTAGGGACCGCAAAACTGAGTAATAGTCTAAGAAATGGGCCAGAATCGGCACAAAGCGTGATTGTTGATGACCGACACGTAAGCGCACCATGGGGTTTGACAACCATGGAAATCGCTTCGGGACCCCAAAACGGTGAGTAATAGTCCACGAAATGGGCCAGAATCGACAAAAACCGCGAGTGTTGACGGAGGACACGTAAACGCACCATGGAAATCACTCCAGGACCCGAAAACAGTGAGGAATAGTCCAGAAACGGGCCAAAACGACCAAAACTGCGAGCGTTGATGACCAACACCTAAGCGCACCTTGGGGTTCAACAACTATAGAAATCGCTTCGGGACCCCAAAGCTGAGTAATAGTCCAAGAAACGGGCCATAATCGGCCCAAACTGCGAGTCTTGACGACCAACACGTAAGCACATCTTGGGGTTCGACAATCTTGGAAATCGCTTTGGGACCTCAAAACGGTGAGGAATAGTCCACGAAACGAGTGAGAATCGACAAAAACCGCAAGTGTTGATGACCGACACGTAAACGCCTCCTGGGGTTCTTTAATGGTGGGAATCACTTCGTGACCCCACAATTGTGAGTAATAGTCCATGAAACGGGCCAGAATCGGCCAAAACAGTGAGTGTTGATGACCGACACATAAACGCACCCCAGGGTTCGTTAATCATCGAAATCACTCCGGGACCCCACAATAGTGAGTAATAGTCCACGATACGGGCCAGAATCGGCAAAAACTGTGAGTGTTGATGACCGACACGTAAGAGCACCTTGCGGTTCAAAAACTATGGAAATCGCTTCGGGACCAAGAACGTTGAGTAATAGTCCACGAAATGGGTCATAATTGGCCAAAACTGTTAGTATTGACAACGGACGCGTAAACGCACCCCCGTGATTGTCAATCATGGAAATCGATTTGGGACCCCAAAACAGTGAATAATAGTGCACGAAGTGGACCAGAATCGGCCAAAATTGTGAGTGTTAATGGCCGACACGTAAACGCACCCTGGGGTTCGTCAACCGTGGAAATCACTTTGGGACCGCAAAACTGAGTAATAGTCTAAGAAATGGGCCAGAATCGGCTCAAAGCGTGATTGTTGATGACCGACACGTAAGTGCACCATGGGGTTTGACAACCATGGAAATCGCTTAGGGACCCCAAAACGGTGAGTAATAGTCCACGAAACGGGCAAGAATCGACAAAAACCGCGAGCGTTGACGAAGGACACGTAAACGCACCCGGGGTTCGTCAATTGTGGAAATCACTCCAGGACCCGAAAACAGTGAGGAATAGTCCAAGAAACGGGCCAAAATCGACCGAAACTGCGAGTGTTGATGATCAACACGTAAGCGCACCTTGGGGTTCAACAACTATGGAAATCGCTTCGGCACCCCAAAACTAAGTAATAGTCCAAGAAACGGGCCATAATCGGCCCAAACTGCGAGTCTTGACGACCAACACGTAAGCACATCTTGGGGTTCGACAATCGTGGAAATCGCTTTGGGACCTCAAAACGGTGAGGAATAGTCCACGAAACGAGTGAGAATCGACAAAAACCGCGAGTGTTGATGACCGACACGTAAACGCCTCCTGGGGTTCTTTAATGGTGGGAATCACTTCGTGACCCCACAACAGTGAGTAATAGTCCATGAAACGGGCCAGAATCGGCCAAAACAGTGAGTGTTGATGACCGACACGTAAACGCACCCCAGGGTTCGTTAATCATCGAAATCACTCCGGGACCCCACAACAGTGAGTAATAGTCCACGAAACGGGCCAGAATCGGCCAAAACTGTGAGTGTTGATGACCGACACGTAAGAGCACCTTGCGGTTCAAAAACTATGGAAATCGCTTCGGGACCAAGAACGTTGAGTAATAGTCCACGAAATGGGTCATAATTGGCCAAAACTGTTAGTATTGACAATGGACGCGTAAACGCACCCCCGTGATTGTCAATCATGGAAATCGATTTGGGACCCCAAAACAGTGAATAATAGTGCACGAAGTGGACCAGAATCGGCCAAAATTGTGAGTGTTAATGGCCGACACGTAAACGCACCCTGGGGTTCGTCAACCGTGGAAATCACTTTGGGACCGCAAAACTGAGTAATAGTCTAAGAAATGGGCCAGAATCGGCTCAAAGCGTGATTGTTGATGACCGACACGTAAGTGCACCATGGGGTATGACAACCATGGAAATTGCTTCGGGACCCCAAAACGGTGAGTAATAGTCCACGAAACGGGCAAGAATCGACAAAAACCGCGAGCGTTGACGAAGGACACGTAAACGCACCCGGGGTTCGTCAATTGTGGAAATCACTCCAGGACCCGAAAACAGTGAGGAATAGTCCAAGAAACGGGCCAAAATCGACCGAAACTGCGAGTGTTGATGATCAACACGTAAGCGCACCTTGGGGTTCAACAACTATGGAAATCGCTTCGGCACCCCAAAACTAAGTAATAGTCCAAGAAACGGGCCATAATCGGCCCAAACTGCGAGTCTTGACGACCAACACGTAAGCACATCTTGGGGTTCGACAATCGTGGAAATCGCTTTGGGGCCTCAAAATGGTGAGGAATAGTCCACGAAACAAGTGAGAATCGACAAAAACCGCGAGTGTTGATGACCGACACGTAAACGCCTCCTGGGGTTCTTTAATGGTGGGAATCACTTCGTGACCCCACAACAGTGAGTAATAGTCCATGAAACGGGCCAGAATCGGCCAAAACAGTGAGTGTTGATGACCGACACGTAAACGCACCCCAGGGTTCATTAATCATCGAAATCACTCCGGGACCCCACAACAGTAAGTAATAGTCCATGAAACGGGCCAGAATCGGCCAAAACAGTGAGTGTTGATGACCGACACGTAAACGCACCCCGGGGTTCTACAACCATGGAAAACGCTTTGGGACCCAAAAGCGGTGAGGGTTGATGACCGACACATAAACGCACCCCGGGGTTCTTTAATCATGGAAATCACCCCGGGACCCCAAAACAGTGAGTAATAGTCCACGAAACGGGCCAGAATCGGCAAAAACTGTGAGTGTTGATGACCGACACGTAAGAGCACCTTGCGGTTCAAAAACTATGGAAATCGCTTCGGGACAAAGAACGTTGAGTAATAGTCCACGAAACGGGTCATAATTGGCCA
>NC_041387.1:1053444-1061694 GCF_002162155.2 Triticum dicoccoides | reverse complement strand
ATGCACCCCCGTGATTGTCAATCATGGAAATCGATTTGGGACCCCAAAACAGTGAATAATAGTGCACGAAGCGGACCAGAATCGACCAAAATTGTGAGTGCTAATGGCCGACACGTAAACGCACCCTGGGGTTCGTCAACCGTGGAAATCACTTAGGGACCGCAAAACTGAGTAATAGTCTAAGAAATGGGCCAGAATCGGCACAAAGCGTGATTGTTGATGACCGACACGTAAGCGCACCATGGGGTTTGACAACCATGGAAATCGCTTCGGGACCCCAAAACGGTGAGTAATAGTCCACGAAATGGGCCAGAATCGACAAAAACCGCGAGTGTTGACGGAGGACACGTAAACGCACCATGGAAATCACTCCAGGACCCGAAAACAGTGAGGAATAGTCCAGAAACGGGCCAAAACGACCAAAACTGCGAGCGTTGATGACCAACACCTAAGCGCACCTTGGGGTTCAACAACTATAGAAATCGCTTCGGGACCCCAAAGCTGAGTAATAGTCCAAGAAACGGGCCATAATCGGCCCAAACTGCGAGTCTTGACGACCAACACGTAAGCACATCTTGGGGTTCGACAATCTTGGAAATCGCTTTGGGACCTCAAAACGGTGAGGAATAGTCCACGAAACGAGTGAGAATCGACAAAAACCGCAAGTGTTGATGACCGACACGTAAACGCCTCCTGGGGTTCTTTAATGGTGGGAATCACTTCGTGACCCCACAATTGTGAGTAATAGTCCATGAAACGGGCCAGAATCGGCCAAAACAGTGAGTGTTGATGACCGACACATAAACGCACCCCAGGGTTCGTTAATCATCGAAATCACTCCGGGACCCCACAATAGTGAGTAATAGTCCACGATACGGGCCAGAATCGGCAAAAACTGTGAGTGTTGATGACCGACACGTAAGAGCACCTTGCGGTTCAAAAACTATGGAAATCGCTTCGGGACCAAGAACGTTGAGTAATAGTCCACGAAATGGGTCATAATTGGCCAAAACTGTTAGTATTGACAACGGACGCGTAAACGCACCCCCGTGATTGTCAATCATGGAAATCGATTTGGGACCCCAAAACAGTGAATAATAGTGCACGAAGTGGACCAGAATCGGCCAAAATTGTGAGTGTTAATGGCCGACACGTAAACGCACCCTGGGGTTCGTCAACCGTGGAAATCACTTTGGGACCGCAAAACTGAGTAATAGTCTAAGAAATGGGCCAGAATCGGCTCAAAGCGTGATTGTTGATGACCGACACGTAAGTGCACCATGGGGTTTGACAACCATGGAAATCGCTTAGGGACCCCAAAACGGTGAGTAATAGTCCACGAAACGGGCAAGAATCGACAAAAACCGCGAGCGTTGACGAAGGACACGTAAACGCACCCGGGGTTCGTCAATTGTGGAAATCACTCCAGGACCCGAAAACAGTGAGGAATAGTCCAAGAAACGGGCCAAAATCGACCGAAACTGCGAGTGTTGATGATCAACACGTAAGCGCACCTTGGGGTTCAACAACTATGGAAATCGCTTCGGCACCCCAAAACTAAGTAATAGTCCAAGAAACGGGCCATAATCGGCCCAAACTGCGAGTCTTGACGACCAACACGTAAGCACATCTTGGGGTTCGACAATCGTGGAAATCGCTTTGGGGCCTCAAAATGGTGAGGAATAGTCCATGAAACAAGTGAGAATCGACAAAAACCGCGAGTGTTGATGACCGACACGTAAACGCCTCCTGGGGTTCTTTAATGGTGGGAATCACTTCGTGACCCCACAAAAGTGAGTAATAGTCCATGAAACGGCCAGAATCGGCCAAAACAGTGAGTGTTGATGACCAACACGTAAACGCACCCCAGGGTTCGTTAAACATCGAAATCACTCCGGGACCCCACAACAGTGAGTAATAGTCCATGAAACGGGCCAGAATCGGCCAAAACAGTGAGTGTTGATGACCGACACGTAAACGCACCCCGGGGTTCGACAACCATGGAAAACGCTTTGGGACCCAAAAAGCGGTGAGGGTTGATGACCGACACATAAACGCACCCCGAGGTTCTTTAATCATGGAAATCACCCCGGGACCCCAAAACAGTGAGTAATAGTCCATGAAATGGGCCATAATCGGCAAAAACTGTGAGTGTTGATGACCGACACGTAAGAGCACCTTGCGGTTCAAAAACTATGGAAATCGCTTCGGGACCAAGAACGGTGAGTAATAGTCCACGAAACGGGTCATAATTGGCCAAAACTGTTAGTATTGACAACGGACGCGTAAACGCACCCCCGTGATTGTCAATCATGGAAATCGATTTGGGACCCCAAAACAGTGAATAATAGTGCACAAAGCGGACCAGAATCGGCCAAAATTGTGAGTGTTAATGGCCGACACGTAAACGCACCCTGGGGTTCGTCAACCGTGGAAATCACTTAGGGACCGCAAAACTGAGTAATAGTCTAAGAAATGGGCCAGAATCGGCTCAAAGCGTGATTGTTGATGACCGACACGTAAGCGCACCATGGGGTTTGACAACCATGGAAATCGCTTCGGGACCCCAAAACGGTGAGTAATAGTCCACGAAATGGGCCAGAATCGACAAAAACCGCGAGTGTTGACGAAGGACACGTAAACGCACCATGGAAATCACTCCAGGACCCGAAAACAGTGAGGAATAGTCCAAGAAACGGGCCAAAACGACCAAAACTGCGAGCGTTGATGACCAACACCTAAGCGCACCTTGGGGTTCAACAACTATGGAAATCGCTTCGGGACCCCAAAGCTGAGTAATAGTCCAAGAAACGGGCCATAATCGGCCCAAACTGCGAGTCTTGACGACCAACACGTAAGCACATCTTGGGGTTCGACAATCTTGGAAATCGCTTTGGGACCTCAAAACGGTGAGGAATAGTCCACGAAACGAGTGAGAATCGACAAAAACCGCAAGTGTTGATGACCGACACGTAAACGCCTCCTGGGGTTCTTTAATGGTGGGAATCACTTCGTGACCCCACAATTGTGAGTAATAGTCCATGAAACGGGCCAGAATCGGCCAAAACAGTGAGTGTTGATGACCGGCACATAAACGCACCCCAGGGTTCGTTAATCATCGAAATCACTCCGGGACCCCACAATAGTGAGTAATAGTCCATGAAACGGGCCAGAATCGGCCAAAACAGTGAGGGTTGATGACGGACACGTAAGCGCACCTTCCGGTTCAAAAACTATGGAAATCGCTTCGGGACCCAGAACGGTGAGTATTAGTCCACGAAACGGGTCATAATTAGCCAAAACTGTGAGTGTTCACAACAGACACATAAACGCACCCCGGCGATCGTCAATCGTGGAAATCGCTCTAGGACCCCAAAACAGTGAGTAATAGTGCACGAAGCGGACCAGAATCGGACAAACTTGTGAGTGTTAATGGTCGACACGTAAACGCACCCTGGGGTTCGTCAACCGTGGAAATCACTCATGGACCGCAAAACTGAGTAATAGTCCAAGAAACGGCCAGAATCGGCTCAAAGCGTGATTGTTGAGGACTGACATGTAAGCGCACCATGGGGTTTGACAACCATGGAAATCGCTGCGGGACCCCAAAACAGTGAGTAATTGTCCATGAAACGGGCCAGAATCGAGAAAAACCGAGAGTGTTGATGACGGACACGTAAACGCACCCGGGGTTCGTCAATTGTGTAAATCACTCCAGGACCTGAAAACAGTGAGGAATAGTCAAAGAAGCGGGCCAAAATCTGCCAAAATGCGAGTGTTGATGACCAACACGTAATCACACCTTGGGGTTCAACAACTATGGAAATCGCTTCGGCACCCCAAAACTAAGTAATAGTCCAAGAAACGGGCCAGAATCGGCCCAAACTGCGAGTCTTGACGACCAACACATAAGCAAACCTTGTGGTTCGACAATCATGGAAATCGCTTTGGGACCTCAAAACGGTGAGTAATAGTCCATGAAACAAGTGAGAATCGACAAAAGACGCGAGTGTTGATGACCGACACGTCAACGCACCCCGGGGTTCTTTAATGGTGGAAATCACTTTGGGACCCCACAACAGTGAGTAATAGTCCATGAAACGGGCCAGAATCGCCCAAAACAATGAGTGTTGATGACCGACTCGTAAACACACCCCATGGTTCGCTAATCATCGAAATCACTCCGGGACCCCAAAACAGTGAGTAATAATCCACGAAATGGGCCAGAATCGGCGAAAACTGTGAGTGTTGATGACCGACACGTAAGCACACCTAGGGGTTCGACAACCATCGAAAACGCTTTGGGACCCAAAAACGGTGAGTGTTGATGACCGACACGTAAACACACCCAGGGTTCTTTAATCACAGAAATCACCCCGGGACCGCAAAACAGTGATTAATAGTCCGCGAAACAGGCCAGAATCGGCCAAAACTGTGAGTGTTGATGACTGACACGCAAGCGCACCTTGCTGTTCAAAAACTATGGAAATCGCTTTGGGACCAAGAACGGTGAGTAATAGTCCACGAAACGGGTCATAATTGGCCAAAACTGTGAGTATTGACAACGGACACGTAAACGCACCCCCGTGATTGTCAATCATGGAAATCGATCTGGGACCCCAAAATGGTGAGTAATAGTGCACGAAGCGGACCATAATCAGCCAAAATTGTGAGTGTTAATGGCCGACACGTAAACGCACCCCGAGGTTCGTCAACCGTGGAAATCACATTGGGACCGCAAAACTGAGTAATAGTCTAAGAAATGGGCCAGAATCGACCAAAACGTGATTGTTGAGGACCGACACGTAAGCGCAACATGGGGTTTGACAACCATGGAAATCGCTTCGGGACCCCAAAACGGTAAGTAATAGTCCACGAAACGGGCCAGAAGCGACAAAAACCGCGAGCGTTGACGAAGGACACGTAAACGCACCCGGGGTTCGTCAATTGTGGAAATCACTCCAGGACCCGAAAACAGTGAGGAATAGTCCAAGAAACGGGCCAAAATTGGCCAAAAATGCGAGTGTTGATGACCAAAACGTAAGCACACCATGGGGTTCAACAACTATGGAAATCGCTTCGGCACCCCAAAACTAAGTAATAGTCCAAGAAACGGGCCAGAATCGGCCCAAACTGCGAGTCTTGACGACCAACACATAAGCACACCTTGTGGTTCGACAATCGTGGAAATCGCTTTGGGACCTCAAAACGGTGAGTAATAGTCCATGAAATGAGTGAGAATCGACAAAACACGCGAGTGTTGATGACCGACACGTAAACGCACCCCGGGGTTCTTTAATGGTGGAAATCACTTTGGGACCCCACAACAGTGAGTAATACTCCACGAAACGGGCCAGAATCGGCCAAAACAGTAAGTGTTGATGACCGACACGTAAACACACCCCATGGTTCGCTAATCATCGAAATCACTCCGGGACCCCAAAACAGTGAGTAATAATCCACGAAATGGGCCAGAATCGGCCAAAACTGTGAGTGTTGATGACCGACACATAAGCGCATCTTGGGGTTCGACAACCATCGAAAATGCTTCGGGACCCAAAAACGGTGAGTGTTGGTGACCGACACGTAAACGCACCCCGGGGTTCGACAACCATGGAAAACGCTTTGGGACCCGAAAATGGTGAGGGTTGATGACCGACACATAAACGCACCCCGGGGTTCTTTAATCATGGAAATCACCCCGGGACCCCAAAACAGTGAGTAATAGTCCACGAAATGGGCCAGAATCGGCCAAAACTGTGAGTGTTGATGACCGACACGTAAACGCACCCCGGGGTTCGACAACCATGGAAAACGCTTTGGGACCCGAAAACGGTGAGGGTTGATGACCGACACATAAACGCACCCCGGGGTTCTTTAATCATGGAAATCACCCCGGGACCCCAAAACAGTAAGTAATAGTCCACGAAATGGGCCAGAATCGGCCAAAACTGTGAGTGTTGATGACGGACACGTAAGCGCACCTTCCGGTTCAAAAACTATGGAAATTGCTTCGGGACCCAGAACGGTGAGTATTAGTCCACGAAACGGGTCATAATTAGCCAAAACTGTGAGTGTTCACAACAGACACATAAACGCACCCCGGCGATCGTCAATCGTGGAAATCGCTCTTGGACCCCAAAACAGTGAGTAATAGTGCATGAAGCGGACCAGAATAGGCCAAACTTGTGAGTGTTAATGGCCGACACGTAAACGCACCCTGGGGTTCGTCAACCGTGGAAATCACTAATGGACCGCAAAACTGAGTAATAGACCAAGAAACGGGCCAGAATCGGCTCAAAGCGTGATTGTTGAGGACTGACATGTAAGTGCACCATGGGGTTTGACAACCATGGAAATCGCTGCGGGACCCCAAAACAGTGAGTAATTGTCCATGAAACGGGCCAGGATCGACAAAAACCGAGAGTGTTGATGACGGACACGTAAACGCACCCGGGGTTCGTCAATTGTGTAAATCACTCCAGGACCTGAAAACAGTGAGGAATAGTCCAAGAAACGGGCCAAAATCGGCCAAAATGCGAGTGTTGATGACCAACACGTAATCACACCTTGGGGTTCAACAACTATGGAAATCGCTTCGGCACCCCAAAACTAAGTAATACTCCAAGAAACGGGCCAGAATCGGCCCAAACTGCGAGTCTTGACGACCAACACATAAGCACACCTTGTGGTTCGACAATCATGGAAATCGCTTTGGGACCTCAAAACGGTGAGTAATAGTCCATGAAACAAGTGAGAATCGACAAAACACGCGAGTGTTGATGACCGACACGTAAACGCACCCCGGGGTTCTTTAATGGTGGAAATCACTTTGGGACCCCACAACAGTGAGTAATAGTCCATGAAACGGGCCAGAATCGCCCAAAACAGTGAGTGTTGATGACCGACTCGTAAACACACCCCATGGTTCGCTAATCATCGAAATCACTCCGGGACCCCAAAACAGTGAGTAATAATCCATGAAATGGGCCAGAATCGGCGAAAACTGTGAGTGTTGATGACCGACACGTAAGCGCACCTTGGGGTTCGACAACCATCGAAAACGCTTTGGGACCCAAAAACGGTGAGTGTTGATGACCGACACGTAAACACACCCGGGGTTCTTTAATTACGGAAATCACCCCGGGACCCCAAAACAGTGATTAATAGTCCACGAAACAGGCCAGAATCGGCCAAAACTATGAGTGTTGATGACCGACACGCAAGCGCACCTTGCGGTTCAAAAACTATGGAAATCGCTTCGGGACCAAGAACGGTGAGTAATAGTCCACGAAACGGGTCATAATTGGCCAAAAAACTATGAGTATTGACAATGGACACGTAAACGCACCCGCGTGATTGTCAATCATGGAAATCGATCTGGGACCCCAAAACGGTGAGTAATAGTGCACGAAGCGGACCAGAATCGGCCAAAATTGTGAGTGTTAATGGTCGACACGTAAACGCACCCCGGGGTTCGTCAATCGTGGAAATCACTTTGGGACCGCAAAACTGAGTAATAGTCTAAGAAATGGGCCAGAATCGGCTCAAAGCGTGATTGTTGATGACCGACACGTAAGCGCACCATGGGGTTTGACAACCATGGAAATCGCTTCGGGACCCCAAAACGGTAAGTAATAGTCCACGAAACGGGCCAGAAGCGACAAAAACCGTGAGCGTTGACGAAGGACACGTAAACGCACCCGGGGTTCGTCAATTGTGGAAATCACTCCAGGACCCGAAAACAGTGAGGAATAGTCCAAGAAACGGGCCAAAATTGGCCAAAAATGCGAGTGTTGATGACCAAAACGTGAGCACACCATGGGGTTCAACAACTATGGAAATCGCTTCGGCACCCCAAAACTAAGCAATAGTCCAAGAAACGGGCCAGAATCGGCCCAAACTATGAGTCTTGACGACCAACACATAAGCACACCTTGTGGTTCGACAATCGTGGAAATCGCTTTGGGACCTCAAAACGGTGAGTAATAGTCCAAGAAACGCGTGAAAATCAACAAAAACCACGAGTGTTGATGACCGACACGTAAACGCACCCTGGGATTCTTGAATGGTGGAAATCACTTCGGGACCCCACAACAGTGAGTAATAGTCCACGAAACGGGCCAGAATTGGCCAAAACAGTGAGTGTTGATGACCGACACGTAAACACACCCCATGGTTCACTAATCATCGAAATCACTCCGGGATCCCAAAACAGTGAGTAATAATCCACGAAATGGTGGGTGTTGA